>NC_069503.1:406231040-406288540 GCF_027579735.1 Bombina bombina | reverse complement strand
AAAGATACCAAGAGAATAAAGAAAAATGTATGAGTTAATTAAAAAGTGGCTTAAAATTGCATGTTTTGTCTGAATCATGGAAGAAAAAAAAATTGGGTTTCATATACCTTTTAATTTCCTCCAAGAAAAATTTAGTTTTGTTGATGATTTTTTATTTATTTTTTATAAATCCAACTCCCCCCCTTTTTTTCCCCCTCACTTACTTTACACCTAGTACTTTTTTTTCCTCTTCAAAAAATAAAGAGCTACAGCTAATCTGTATCACTTGCTTCAATTGAGACAGAATACATGCACTATGGCTTCCTTCTATCAGACCTGACACTGTATTATGATTAAAGGGACATAGTTGAGGAATTTGAAATTCTATATTTACTAAACATTTAAAAAAAATAAAAAATAATCATTTTTTTGTCATAACGGCCTCCCTCTCATCTTCTAGTAGTAATGCACATACATAATCCACCCATAAATGCTGTGACTACTGGTGATATCACTGTGTGCTCACGTGGACTCTTATGTCCCCTTAATGCACAATGTCCAGTCTAGTAATCATTTTTCTATAATGAATTTACCTTCTAGTATAAGTTAGTGTAGTACAGTACAGTATTTTTAATACAGTCAGATGTCACACCCTATTTCTCATTACCAGAAAAGTGACAAAGACTGTAAAGTTAATGTGCTTGTGCACAACACTTCAGTTTGCACACAGACTAAAATGCAGTGCACATTCACACTATTGTTTCTGTCAACACATTGCATCATAAGTATACTACCAAAATATTGTGGATACAACCCATTTAATGGACATTAAACTCAAACTTTTTCTTTTGTGATTCAGATAGAGAATATAATTTGAAACAACTTTCTAATTTACTTATTTTATCTAATTTGATTCATTCTCTTGGTATCCTTTGTTAAAGAAGCAGCAATGCACTACTGTAAGCTAGCTAAATTTATTGAGTGAGCCAATATCATGAGGCATATATGAGCAGCCACCAATCAACAGCTCCTCAGCCTACCTAGGTATTCTTTTTTTAACTAAGGATACCAAGAGAAAAAACAAATTAGATAATAAAAGTAAAATTTAAAGGTGTTAAAAATCACATGCTCTATTTGAATCACGAAATAAAAAAAAAATTGGTTTCCATGTCCCTTTAATGGTTGTATAGTTCTTGCTTCCTCTATGAAAAAAGAAAATTAGCGACATAGGAGGCTTATCAGCAGCTATAAAATGGGATCATTTTGATTTTAAAAATACAAAAAAAAATGCCACATGTAAATTGTCATTTAAAGAAAAACCCTGGGAGCGATTCATAACTTTAATGTCTCATTAATTTTAGTTTACCACTCTCAGCAGGCAACTCAGTAGGCAACTATTACAACCAGGGCCCTGCGGCACAAGCCTGAATGGTCTACTGCAGGGTTCTTCAACTCACTGGTCAGGACCCATTACTGGGTCGCAACACCACGTTTACTGGGTCGTGACTTGTTTGTGTTGTAGGAAAGTCTGTGTGGGGTGTGTTATGAGTGTGTGTGTGTTGTGTGTATTGTGTGTTGTTTGACAGTGTGTGTGAGTGTTATAAGAGTGTGGTGTGTGTGTTGTATGAGAGTGTGTAATGTATGTGTTATACAAGAGTCTGTGTGGTGTGCGTTGTATGACTGTGTGTGTTGTGTGAGTTTGTGGTGTGTGTGTGTGTGTGTTATAACCTTTTACAACAGTTTCAAGTTTGACAACAATCAGGAATAAAGTATGCATACATTTTAGTCACTTTGCCAAACATTGCAGTTATCTTGTTGTGTATTACTTCAGAAATGTTCAGACCAAGCATAAAAATAGGGTCACGAATGTATATGGTAACATGGCACTGGGTCTTGGGGGAAAAAAGTTTGAAGAACCCTGGTCTACTGTAAAAATGATGCTGAAAACCTTGCTACTGGTGCAGCGATGCTTCTGCTCATCGAATCGGTGGATAGGGTCACTTTTCTTTGTCAAGTAAGCGGCTGAATTATTGGAATAAGGGCATGGTTTGCTGGATTACACACCTGTAACACGTTACTACTGAAATAGTATGTGTATACAGGGAGTGCAGAATTATTAGGCAAATGAGTATTTTGACCACATCATCCTCTTTATGCATGTTGTCTTACTCCAAGCTGTATAGGCTCGAAAGCCTACTACCAATTAAGCATATTAGGTGATGTGCATCTCTGTAATGAGAAGGGGTGTGGTCTAATGACATCAACACCCTATATCAGGTGTGCATAATTATTAGGCAACTTCCTTTCCTTTGGCAAAATGGGTCAAAAGAAGGACTTGACAGGCTCAGAAAAGTCAAAAATAGTGAAATATCTTGCAGAGGGATGCAGCACTCTTAAAATTGCAAAGCTTCTGAAGCGTGATCATCGAACAATCAAGCGTTTCATTCAAAATAGTCAACAGGGTCACAAGAAGCGTGTGGAAAAACCAAGGCGCAAAATAACTGCCCATGAACTGAGAAAAGTCAAGCGTGCAGCTGCCAAGATGCCACTTGCCACCAGTTTGGCCATATTTCAGAGCTGCAACATCACTGGAGTGCCCAAAAGCACAAGGTGTGCAATACTCAGAGACATGGCCAAGGTAAGAAAGGCTGAAAGACGACCACCACTGAACAAGACACACAAGCTGAAACGTCAAGACTGGGCCAAGAAATATCTCAAGACTGATTTTTCTAAGGTTTTATGGACTGATGAAATGAGAGTGAGTCTTGATGGGCCAGATGGATGGGCCCGTGGCTGGATTGGTAAAGGGCAGAGAGCTCCAGTCCAACTCAGACGCCAGCAAGGTGGAGTACTAGTTTGGGCTGGTATCATCAAAGATGAGCTTGTGGGGCCTTTTCGGGTTGAGGATGGAGTCAAGCTAAACTCCCAGTCCTACTGCCAGTTTCTGGAAGACACCTTCTTCAAGCAGTGGTACAGGAAGAAGTCTGCATCCTTCAAGAAAAACATGATTTTCATGCAGGACAATGCTCCATCACACGCGTCCAAGTACTCCACAGCGTGGCTGGCAAGAAAGGGTATAAAAGAAGAAAATCTAATGACATGGCCTCCTTGTTCACCTGATCTGAACCCCATTGAGAACCTGTGGTCCATCATCAAATGTGAGATTTACAAGGAGGGATATCAGTACACCTCTCTGAACAGTGTCTGGGAGGCTGTGGTTGCTGCTGCACGCAATGTTGATGGTGAACAGATCAAAACACTGACAGAATCCATGGATGGCAGGCTTTTGAGTGTCCTTGCAAAGAAAGGTGGCTATATTGGTCACTGATTTGTTTTTGTTTTGTTTTTGAATGTCAGAAATGTATATTTGTGAATGTTGAGATGTTATATTGGTTTCACTGGTAAAAATAAATAATTGAAATGGGTATATATTTGTTTTTTGTTAAGTTGCCTAATAATTATGCACAGTAATAGTCACCTGCACACAGAGATATCCCCCTAAAATAGCTAAAACTAAAAACAAACTAAAAACTACTTCCAAAAATATTCAGCTTTGATATTAATGAGTTTTTTGGGTTCATTGAGAACATGGATGTTGTTCAATAATAAAATTAATCCTCAAAAATACAACTTGCCTAATAATTCTGCACTCCCTGTATATATATGTGTGTGTGTGTGTGTGTGTAATAACTGTGTGAGGTGTGTGCACTCTCACCATCCAAATACCAACTGCTAGGGTGCTATAGTGGTAAAAATATATTCAGTCAATAAGCACTCTCTGGTCTTGAGCCATCAAAATATAGTGAATTTTCTTTATTAAAGTGAAGTTTCGGGGCCAAGCACAGTCCCTTCTTCAGACAAAACTTTTGTCTGTAGAAGAGACTGTGCTTGGTCCCGAAACGTCACTTTAATAAAGAAAATTCACTATATTTTGATGGCTCAAGACCAGAGAGTGCTTATTGACTGAATATATATATATATATATATATATATATATATATATATATATATATATATATATATATATATATATATATATATATATATATATATATATATATTTTTTTTTTTTTATATTATGCAAATTTCTTTTTAAATAAATGATATAACTGTTGCATCCTATTATGTTTGTATTGGTCTACTCATAGGTATGGATTGGCTTCCTGGTAGCTGCTAACTAAGCTTGCTGTAGCTCAACTCACAAAGGAAAATTATGCATGCAGTTTCTACATCAACAGAAGCCTCTCTGGAGGATAGATAGGAATACATTCATTAACACTGTTTCTTCATCACAAAGAACCAATGTCTTGTTAAAATACTGTATCCAAATCCTTTTTAACCACCATATGCTAGTGAGAAATTCCCACCTTCTTTCTGTTTTGTAGCTTTGGTGCTGCTTACATTTAAATTAAAAATACTGTAGTTGATTTTCAGGGGCATGAACTAGACCAGATTTAAAAAAACAAACAAAAAAAAAAAAAAAACAACAAGTGTTAGGGGAGAGGACTTATTAAACATACATAATTGATTGGAATCTTAATACTGATTCCAATTCCTTGAAATATGGTGCAGACCCTCAACATAGAAATATATGCAAAAAGAAAAAGAGAGAGCTAACAGGGTATAAAAGCGAGGGAATACAGCACTCTTTTAAATAAATGTATTAAATTGATACAAAAGGATGCATTGTGTGTGAAACATATACACACAACCACATATAAAAACCTGTGTACAAAAATGCTGGCCAGCAAACATCAACCAATACGATAATATCACATAGCCTAAGCACAGAAGTACTGAAGCAATATACACTATACCAGAGCTTTCCAAACTTTTCATGTTAGTGACACACTTTTTAGACCTACATCATTTCGTGACACAGTAATTGAGTTGTACAAGCAAAAAGGAGGTTTAACTAACCTGTTTTAAGAGATACGGACACCTACATAAATTATATAATAACATTGTATTTACAAGTAACAGTATGTATGTGCAAGAATTAAAAACAGTTTAATAACACCAATAGCTACTTACTATTTTAATGGGATGTATGAGGTTGATGGGATGAACACAGTTTCTGAATATTTAACGGAATATTAGATAAAGACACTCTTATTTCATCATCAAGCATTTTTAAGCTTCCACTTCCTATCCATATATCAAGAGCAGTAGCAGCAATGCACTACTGGGAACTAGTTGTAAAAAAAAAAGCCACTTTGACTTCTGACTTCAGCTCAGCACTTAAGCTGCCGCCCTCAGAGCTCGGTGAGTACGATTGACTACTGCCTGCGCTGCAACACACTGCTGTCCCACTCACTGACTACACAGAACAAGTTCGTACAAACGGTTACTGTAGCTATTATCAAACATTGGTAAGTCTTGATGATGAGAAAGAAAAGAGAGAATGTAGCTGATAGTAATTAAGCATAGCTAGTTAGGCTGAAGGATCATCTGGACAAACCTCTGCAGGTTATGGAGACTTCAGAGCAAATAGATACTAAGATACACTTTTACCGTCTTGTGCATCCCAGCACTTCTGCTCCTGATTTCCTTAGTCAGCCTGTGTCTGTGCTTTTGCCTTGTCCGCGTCCGTATGAGGAACCCGTGTCTGTGTGCGTTCAGACTAACGACACTCACCCGCTCTGGGCTGCACGTTTCCAGAGGACAGCGATTCCGTATGTATGGAAAGGACCCCGGCTTAGGGGCTGCCTGTATCCTGTTTTCTTCTTATGGAAAGAGTCCACATCTGCATTCATTACTTTTGGGAAATAAGAACCTGGCCACCAGGAGGAGGCAAAGACACCCCAGCCAAAGGCTTAAATACTCCTCCCACTCCCCTCACCCCCCAGTCATTCTTTGCCTTTCGTCCCAGGAGGTTGGCCGAGACGTGTAAGAATTTTTAATTTATGTTTTTTGTCTCTTATGGAGGGTAGTACTCTTTGGCATGGGACAGGAGTTTTAAGTAGTCCTGTCAGTCTCTCAGTGAGGGCTTGGATGAAAGTTAAGAGTCAGGAGATGCAGGAAAAATCTTTCTGCAAAGCCATTCCGACTCATATTAACAGCTCCTCAAGCAATCCGCGTTATCGAACTTTGCTCCGCTGCCTGCTTTCTTCTCTCAAGTCCATGGCGGAGGCGATGCTACTATTCGTCACACTTGAAAGGCCATGTTCCTGTTCCACGTGATTCCGGTAAGATTGTTTCTTTTTTGCCTTATCGTCAATGTACTGTAATGTGAATGTAATGTGAATGTTTGCGGGTCTAACTATATGATATAAGGGTCTCAGTGAGTCTCTTAGTATCTTGGAATCGAGGGTTAATATCTCCTGAGGGGGTTTATAATCATGTTTATTATGTGATTCATCCTGCTTATGTGTGAGGTTTATGGGCTCGTGGTTGGAACTTTGAGGCCTTTGAAAGTGACACAGCCTTTTGGTTAGGCGCACTTTTTAAGACTGTTCGGTTCACCTTGTGTTTGGGCGTGATTACTTTCCGTTCCCCATTTCCGCATTCCTGACCATGTGGCGAAGGAGATATTCTAGTCCATAGGGGTCTGGTCATAGGAGGTGGTGAGTGCCCCAGCCATTGTGGGTGTCAGGTGCCGTTTTTGTTTTCATACTTTATTCCATATTGATATTTCCTCTATCCAGTTATGGAGGATTCTGATGCTGTGACTGTGCTCGTTTCAGATTCAGTTACGGAGGATTCTGATACCGAGACTATTTTGATTTCAGATTCTGTGTCCGGTGATGACTCCGGATTGGCCTTGTTGACACATGTCGACCAGTTTTGTTCCGTATGCCATATAAGAGCGCCTGGTTCCTCGTGCTCGGAGAATCAGGGGACTGCTGAGCCAGTTCCCTTCCAATTCATACTTCTACACATGCGGGTAACCCAGTTTATGGTTCCTCCATGCGGGGTGGGGTGGTGTTTATTTGAGATTGTGCTTGTGCCCTATTGTCCCGGGTCTTCCGCCTTGGGTTTGGCCTCTAGAGTTCCCCGCGGGTGTAACTGTTCCGGAGTGTTGTGCCTTTCGTTACAGGATTGCGCGCCTTAGCGTGTTGCTTAGACATCTTTTTCAGTTATTGAATGACCCTATCGTTAACAAATATGGGGAATTTCAGTCTGATAATTCAAATGGTGCACCTCATTAGACATATGGGGTTATCTCCAGTTTGTCATTTGTTTAAGATCTTTCCCAGTGTTTTGAAAGATAGGGCTCCGTTTGGCTGGTAGGCCTGTGTCTTTTTGGGCGTTAACCTCTGGGTTGCCTTATATTTTATTTATATCCGATGGGATGTCTCTTATTTGTTTTTGTTTCCTTCGGCAACCTTTTGGGATTGATACTCCTTATTACTTCTTCGGAAGTTGTTTTGGACATGTTAGTCCTATGTTAAATATATAAAACAACCCAAACCAAACAGAGTGAAATAAGGATGCGCCAACTGACGTGAAAAAAAATACAATCTATAAAATAACTAATGGATAATTAATCATAATGCATGAGTGAATAATTAGTGACTCTATATGAGATGACAAAATTCATCCAATTACTACTTTCGTAGAAAATTCATCAATGTGTCCATATATAATTAAAAAAGTGTCCAAATAAGTGTCCAAATTTGTAAAATGTGAAACTTTGAAGCAAAAAATTAATTGGAAAATAGCGTGATAGTTTGCTGAAATATTTATACGTTCTCTATGGAAGACCAGTGTTCTCAATGTCAATGAACCTACCATAGAATACCAGGTTCGCCCCAAACCTAGATTGGATAATATATTCCTGCTCAAATGCTCCCATAAAGAGGTTTGCAAAGCTGGGGGCGAAACTGGTACCCATGGCGGTTCCCTTGACTTGCAAATAAAAAGTGTCTTGAAATAAAAAATAATTGTTTAAGAATAAACAATATGAGCTGAAGAATAAACTGTTTTTTTAATGGAGGAATGTACCAATACTCTTCCAAAAATCGTGACACAGCATCTATCCCCAAGTTATGGGGGATGTTAGAGTAGAGTGCCTGCACATCACAGGTGATCCATATTGGGTCACCCGTGTTCTGCAGATTACTCAATTTTTTGAGAAGATCTGCAGAGTCCTTGATTTCTGTGTAAACTAGTTAATGTCAACAAACAAATTAAAAAGGTTATGTGAATTAGAGGGGCTAAAGGATAGACCCATCCCAAGTACTCTGATCTCATCATCTGTCAGATGATGTGACAAGAGATTGAAAATACCTTTGCTTAATCTTTGAAGGCTTGTCTTTTTGGCGGTGGTACCCCTCCCTCTACACCTCTGTCTGTGTAGGGTCTTTTTCCTTTTTGGGGAAAGGGTGTGTGTGGTCATTGATTCTAGATAACTTGCAATTTTGTCTGTTTTATCTTTCCCCTTTGAGGGAGAATTTATGCAGCTTGCCGGTTAGGACCCTAGGTGCAGGCTGGTCCTGTCAGGTTAATTCGGTCTTGCGTCTATTCAGAAACGTGGCGCTGTTCTGCTCAGCTGGTTCGGTAGAAGCGCCGAGTACTCAGGTTATCATTGTTTTTCATGTACATTCGAGAGGACCTTTGGGTACGTGAGGCAGGAAGGATTGTTTCAATCCTTATTGCCTTCAGTCATAAATGGCCAGGCAGGGAGTTTCCCTCTGCGTCACTCTATCTGACCTCTGATTTCATCAGAACCTAGAGCCTCCCCCATGTGGTGGAGGGTTGGAGGGCTTAATGCCCCTTACCGCAGTTGAGCGGTTTGGCCTTCATTTTTAGGCTTTTGGATTTGTCTTTTTGGGCTTGATCCAACAGCTTGTACAGGATAGCTGTCTAGCATGCGGAAGGTTTGCAGTTTGTAACCAGTTGCAGCTCTTCACACCTTACAGGTGTACGCATAAGCTGTTTATGGTGTATCCAGATACAGCTCTTACTCTTTAACATGTACGGTCTGTCTGAGTTATAAGAGACCATTGTCTCTGGGTGAGTTGTATCTCCTTTCAGGGATCTGTGTTTTCGGGGGATGGTTGTTCCCTGCGGGGACTTTGTTTAGCTTGGGGTTTTCTGGAGCTAGGAGTGCCTTTCTCTTCCTTGTGTCTTCTGCTTGTGCGGAGGTGATAGGGAGACTAGTCCTGCTAGTCTGTATTCTGTGGATATGCATCCATATCGCTTGTGTCTGGCTTTTTGACCAGTTGGGTTGTTTAGTTCTAGGATAAGGTTTTGCCTGAACTATTAGGTGCCCGGACTTGTTTTTATCCCTGAGACTTCCGGTTGCTGAAGCTTCGCTTGGCCTTTTTCCTGACCTAGTTTTGGGTGGTTTTGGAATCTTGGCTCTCAGGGCTGGTCGGGGTGTTCCACTGTTGTGGGAATTTAGGCTATGTCCTTGCTCCATCTACCTGACCTGGTCATGGTTGGCCAGGTTTTCGGAGTACTTTTTACTATTTGCCACAAGAGTAGCCCATGTTAGCTGTGTGGTTTGCGCTTCAAGGGTTGTTGGTTCATACCCAGCTGCTGGCACTGGATGTCTATTTTCTGGTGCGCCTTAGGGTTGCATTCCCCTGGTTAGCTTGCCAGTGTTCCCGTGGATTCCCTGCTCTGCAGGCGAATGGGTTGGCTGTGCCTCTGCTTGGCAAGCTACTTGTAGGGGGGTCCTTTTCTAGGACATCTGTGTTGGGAATTAATCTTCCCATTAGCCGGTGGCTTTGGGCCTTGAGGAGTTGTTGCCCTTCCGACATCATCCCTTTTCATTAGGGGATATTCTCCTCCCTATAGAGATGACATCCTTGCTTGGGGCTTCTCCTGGATGGGAGGCGGAAAGGTGGGATTGGTTCCCCCTGGGGTCTTGCTGGCTCCAAGTCAGACTTGTTGGGCCTTTATTTTATAGATCCTTAGGTCTATGGCCTTGTTGTATGTTTTCAGAGTCAGGTTGTTCTTGTACTCTGTGAGGATGGCTGTGCTATCCTTACGCTTGTTCCTGTACCTGTTTAAGGATTCTTGTTCCCCTGTCTTGGATCCCTGAGGCTGGATTGGTCCAGCTGGGTGTGGGTCTGCAGGTCAGGATGGCCGAGCGGTCTTAGGTGCTGCGTTCGGGTCGCAGTCTCCTCTGGATGTGTGAGCTTGTTGAGTCTATCCTATTAGTTCAGTCTGCTAAGGTATAGATTTTCCTTTCAACTTGCTCCATTGGATTTCAGAAGAGGGTTTACTCTTCCTTCGGGTTCTGAGTGTATACTCTCCTCGGGGGCCTTAATTGAGGTTTTGTGTTCCCTTTTTTTGGGGACCTGTGTCTAGGTCCGGCGACTTAGGTTGCCTGGAGCGTGCCCTCTGTCCCGGGGTTGCTTTTGCGGTCTGTTTCTTGCTTGACTACTGCTTCTTCCTCACAAGTACCCTCTGTGTCGTCCTGTTATGGACTCTGTGTTCTCAAACTTGGGTTTTTCACTTGGGTGTATTACACACTTTTTCATGGTCGAAGGTCTTGGTATTCTATGGTCAGACACTGGGAGGACTTTGCCTCTTCAGTTCCATTCCGTGCTTGCAGGATATTGGGGAGACGTCGTCTGTTCTGTCTCTGTGCCCAGTCTTATCCCGGGATTCCCTTGGTATAGTCGTGGCCTCCTATCCCTGTTTGGGTCCCTTTGGGTCTCTGTGAGCTGGGCTCACTCTTGGAGGTGTTTTCATTTGTATTAGGGGACCATTCTGTTTCCTCGGTTCTCCTTTTGCCTTGTCCCTTTAAGGGTTTCGGCTGGTGTCCCCTTCATTTGTGAGGGGTGAGCGGTGAGGAACAGTCTGTTGCGCAACGGTGTCTCCTGGAGGACTGTTGGCTTAGTCGAGTCCATTTGCGGCTCTAGTTTGACTTCTGAGCTAACTGCGAGTCAGTGTCATTGGGGTTTTTCGTCTTAAACTCTTCCTGGCTTTGGACGAAGCAGGGTTTTTTATTGGGTAGAGGTTCAAGCCGGGTGCCCTCAGTATGGGCCCGTCTATGTACCCTCCCGTCTTGGCATTCTGTGTCCTCTATAGCTTGGGTATTGTTTTCCCAAAAGTAATGAATGCAGCTGTGGACTCTTTCCATTTAAGAAGAAAAACATAAATGATAATTTCCTTTACTTCTGATGGAAAGAGTCCACAGCTCCTCACCCATAATTTTATGTGGGGCATCCTTATATTCTTCTGGCACCTTTCACCCTGATATTTCTTCTACTGTTCCTTGTTTCTCAGCAGAATGACTGGGGGATGAGGGGAGTGTGAGGAGTATTTAAGCCTTTGGCTGGGGTGTCTTTGCCTCCTCCTGGTGGCCAGGTTCTTATTTCCCGAAAGTAATGAATGCAGCTGTGGACTCTTTCCATAAGAAGAAAAGGAAATTATAAGGTAAGCATAATTTATGTTTTTATTTAGCCACCCCCAATTTCTCCAGGTAGACATGATCACTCCTGTGTCACCTTCTCCTACTGGGATCAATGTTAAAGGGCTAGTTGAACTGTAATGCAGCTACAGATATCCGTGATGGCACACATCATAAAGTATATAGCATGAAAGTGTCTCTGTTTTATCAGCACATTTTCAAGTAAACATGGCTGGAGTATGGTTGCTTAAACAGCAAAATGTGCAGCAACGGTTAGGAGTTGGCCAAACAGGAAGTTCGTTTCAAGTTGGAAATCTTGCATACACTTATTTTTCATTGTATAGTGTATATTGCTTCAGTACTTCTGTGCTTAGGCTATGTGATATTATCATATTGGCTGATGTTTGCTGACTAGCATTTTTGTACACAGGTTTTTATATGCGGTTGTGTGTATATGTTTCTCACACAATGCATCCTTTTGTATTAAAGGGACAGTATACACTCGTTTTCATATAACTGCATGTAATAGACACTACTATAAAGAATAGGATGCACAGGTACTGATATAAAAATCCAGTATAAAACTGTTTAAAAACTTACTTAGAAGCTCTCAGTTTAGCTCTCTTGAAAAGGTAGTTGGAAAGCCCACTGCAAGTGGGAAATAAGACACTCCCCCTCCCGCTTCTTTTGCATATGAAAAGACCCTTTACATAAACAGGAGCAAGCTGGAGTAGGTATCTGGTGGTATTCTCCTAACACTTTGGGGCTTGGTTAGGAGTTTGAAAATCAGAGCAATGTTATTTAAAAATAAGCAAAACTATACATTTTTAAAAAAAAAAAAACACCTTTATGGGCTATATAAATAGATCATCTACAAAACATTTATGCAAAGAAAAAATGAGTGTATAATGTCCCTTTAATTTAAGAAATTTGTTTAAATGAGTGCTGTATCCCCTCGTTTTTATACAGGATTTCTCGCTAGCTCTCTTTTTCTTTTTGCATAGATTTTCTTTTTAAATTGCTACTAGGCTTAGGATAATCACTTGGGGGATACAATGCTTAAAGGGACACTGAAACCAATTTTTTTCTTTTGTGATCCAGATAGTGCATGCAATTTTAAGCAACTTTCTAATTTACTCCTATTATATTTTTTTCTTTGTTCTCTTGCTATCTTTATTTGATAAAGAAGGCATCTAAGCTTTTTTTTTTTTGGTTCAGACTCTGGACAGCCTTTTTTATTGGTGGATTAATTTATCCACCAATCAGCAAGGACAACACAGGTTGTTCACCAAAAATGGGCCGGGATCTAAACTTACATTCTTGCATTTCAAATAAAGATAGCAAGAGAACAAAGAAAAATTAATAATAGGAGTAAATTAGAAAGTTGCTTAAAATTTATCTCTATCTGAATCATGAAAGAAAAAATGTGGGTTCAGTGTCCCTTTAAATTTACAGCTCAAAATAGGTAGTTGTAAAGAAAAACATATCTATAAAGAGCAAATATGTTATGGAGCTCTGAGCAATTAACCCCCCCCCCCCCCCCACACACACACACACATAGGTTACTAGATGAATCGGTACAAAACTGATATTGCAGTACAGGTATAAGGATTATATAGGGCCTATTTTGAAAATAGTATATTGTTTTCTACAAGTAGATTTTCCTTTTTTTACCCATATGTAGTAAAGGTAAGATGGCCTCAGATAAAAAATAAAAAATAAAAAGGGGTACATGTTTAAAAATTATAAAAAATAATGTAATTCTTGGTAATGTAATTGTACATGAAGTTTTCACTGGTAAAATTAATAAAAAAAGTAGATCCCATCTTAGTAATGTCACTCGTGATGTGTAACAACACACTTTATTTAACAAAATATAAAGTGAAAAATATAGTGAATATAAACTAAAATAAGCTGATCACCTGAAAATCCAGGAGACCGACAACTCTACATTGATATTTCAATGCTATTTTTTTTCCAAGGATATGGAAAGTCCACGACGGCATCAATTACTAGTGGGAATATCACTCCTGGCCAGCAGGAGGAGGCAAAGAGCGCCACAGCAAAGCTGTTAAGTGTCACTCCCCTACCCACAATCCCCAGTTATTCTCTTTGCCTCTGTCAATAGAGGAGGTGAAGTTTCTTATTGCTATGTCTCTTGCTCGGAGTCTCGGAACTCTCGGCTTTGCAGTGGGATTCGCCTTACCTTATCTTTCATGCTGATAAGGCGTTTCTTCGTTCTAAGTTGGGTTTTCTTCCTAAAGTGGTTTCAGATAGAAATATTTATCAGGAAATTGTTGTTCCTTTTCTATGTCCTAATCATTCTTCTCAGTTGCACAACTTGGATGTTGTGCGTGCTCTAAAATTCTTCTTGCAGACGTCTAAGGATTTTCGGCAGTCTTCTGCCCTGTTTGTTTCTCTGAAAGGCATAAAGGTCAGAAAGCTACTACTTTTTCTCTTTCTTTCTGGTTGAGAAGTATAATTTGTTTTGCATATGAGACTGCTGGTCAGCAGCCGCCTGAGATAATTAATACTCATTCCATGAGGGCTGTCTCCTATTTTTGGGTTTTCAAAATGAAGTTTCTGTGGGACAGATTTGCAAGGCTGCAACTTGGTCTTCTCTGCATTCTTTTTCCAAATGTTATACTTTTGCCTCGGCTGAGGCCTCTTTTGGGAGAAAGGTTCTTCAAGCGGTGGTGCCTTCTGTTTTGGTCTGTCTGTCTTGTTTTTTTCTCCCTAGTCATGTGTGTCCCCTAGATTGGGTATTGGTTCCCACAAGTAATTGATGATGTTGTGGACTTTCCATATATTAGTAAAGAAAACAATTTATGCTTACCTGATAAATTTATTTATTTCCGGATATGTAGAGTCCACGACCCCACCCTTTATTTAAGACGGTTATTTTTGACTGATCCTCAGGCACCTCTACACCTTTTGTGTTATTCCTTTTTCCATTTTCCTTTCGGTTCAATGACTGGGGATTGTGGGTAGGGGAGTGACACTTAACAGCTTTGCTGTGGTGCTTTTTGCCTCCTCCTGCTGGCCAGGATTGATATTCCCACTAGTAATTGATGACGTCATGGACTCTCCATATCTGGAAAGAAATACATTTATCAGGTAAGCATACATTTTGTTTTTGTTGACACTGTGCCATTGACCCATTCACCATTAGACTTGAAGCAATTTTGTAGATCATATTCAAATTGTAAAATTAACAAAAACAAGCCAATATTTCTCCAACATAGGTGTGTCCGGTCCACGGCGTCATCCTTACTTGTGGGATATTCTCCTCCCCAACAGGAAATGGCAAAGAGCCCAGCAAAGCTGGTCACATGATCCCTCCTAGGCTCCGCCTACCCCAGTCATTCTCTTTGCCGTTGTACAGGCAACATCTCCACGGAGATGGCTTAGAGTTTTTTAGTGTTTAACTGTAGTTTTTATTATTCAATCAAGAGTTTGTTATTTTGAAATAGTGCTGGTATGTACTATTTACTCAGAAACAGAAAAGAGATGAAGATTTCTGTTTGTATGAGGAAAATGATTTTAGCAACCGTAACTAAAATCCATGGCTGTTCCACACAGGACTGTTGAGAGCAATTAACTTCAGTTGGGGGAACAGTATGCAGTCTCTTGCTGCTTGAGGTATGACACATTCTAACAAGACGATGTAATGCTGGAAGCTGTCATTTTCCCTATGGGATCCGGTAAGCCATGTTTATTACGATCATAAATAAGGGCTTCACAAGGGCTTATTAAGACTGTAGACTTTTCTGGGCTAAATCGATTCATTATTAACACATATTTAGCCTTGAGGAATCATTTTATCTGGGTATTTTGATATAAGAATATCGGCAGGCACTGTATTAGGCACCTTATTCCTTAGGGGCTTTCCCAAAGCATAAGCAGAGCCTCATTTTCGCGCCGGTGTGGCGCACTTGTTTTTGAGAGGCATGGCATGCAGTCGCATGTGTGTGGAGCTCTGATACTTAGAAAAGACTTTCTGAAGGCGTCATTTGGTATCGTATTCCCCTTTGGGCTTGGTTGGGTCTCAGCAAAGCAGATACCAGGGACTGTAAAGGGGTTAAAGTTTAAAACGGCTCCGGTTCCGTTATTTTAAGGGTTAAAGCTTCCAAATTTGGTGTGCAATACTTTTAAGGCTTTAAGACACTGTGGTGAAAATTTGGTGAATTTTGTACAATTCCTTCATGTTTTTTCGCAATTGCAGTAATAAAGTGTGTTCAGTTTAAAATTTAAAGTGACAGTAACGGTTTTATTTTAAAACGTTTTTTGTACTTTGTTATCAGTTTATGCCCGTTTATCATGTCTGAACTACCAGATAGACTGTGTTCTGAATGTGGGGAAGCCAGAATTCCTATTCATTTAAATAAATGTGATTTATGTGATAATGACAATGATGCCCAAGATGATTCCTCAAGTGAGGGGAGTAAGCATGGTACTGCATCATTCCCTCCTTCGTCTACACGAGTCTTGCCCACTCAGGAGGCCCCTAGTACATCTAGCGCGCCAATACTCCTTACTATGCAACAATTAACGGCTGTAATGGATAATTCTGTCAAAAACATTTTAGCCCAAATGAACACTTGTCAGCGTAAGCGCGGCTGCTCTGTTTTAGATACTGAAGAGCATGGCAACGCTGATACTAATATCTCTGAAGGGCCCCTAACCCAGTCTGATGGGGCCAGGGAGGTTTTGTCTGAGGGAGAAATTACTGATTCAGGGAACATTTCTCAACAGGCTGAACCTGATGTGATTGCATTTAAATTTAAGTTGGAACATCTCCGCATTCTGCTTAAGGAGGTATTATCCACTCTGGATGATTGTGACAAGTTGGTCATCCCAGAGAAGCTATGTAAAATGGACAAGTTCCTAGAGGTGCCGGGGCTCCCAGAAGCTTTTCCTATACCCAAGCGGGTGGCGGACATTGTTAATAAAGAATGGGAAAGGCCCGGTATTCCTTTCGTCCCTCCCCCCATATTTAAAAAATTGTTTCCTTTGGTCGACCCCAGAAAGGACTTATGGCAGACAGTCCCCAAGGTCGAGGGAGCGGTTTCCACTTTAAACAAACGCACCACTATACCCATAGAGGATAGTTGTGCTTTCAAAGATCCTATGGATAAAAAATTAGAAGGTTTGCTTAAAAAGATGTTTGTTCAGCAGGGTTACCTTCTACAACCAATTGCATGCATTGTCCCTGTCGCTACAGCCGCATGTTTCTGGTTCGATGAGCTGATAAAGGCGGTCGATAGTGATTCTCCTCCTTATGAGGAGATTATGGACAGAATCAATGCTCTCAAATTGGCTAATTCTTTCACCCTAGACGCCACTTTGCAATTGGCTAGGTTAGCGGCTAAGAATTCTGGGTTTGCTATTGTGGCGCGCAGAGCGCTTTGGTTGAAATCTTGGTCGGCTGATGCGTCTTCCAAGAACAAGCTACTTAACATTCCTTTCAAGGGGAAAACGCTGTTTGGCCCTGACTTGAAAGAGATTATCTCTGATATCACTGGGGGTAAGGGCCACGCCCTTCCTCAGGATCGGCCTTTCAAGGCAAAAAATAAACCTAATTTTCGTCCCTTTCGTAGAAACGGACCAGCCCGAGGTGCTACGTCCTCTAAGCAAGAGGGTAATACTTCTCAAGCCAAGCCAGCTTGGAGACCAATGCAAGGCTGGAACAAGGGAAAGCAGGCCAAGAAACCTGCCGCTGCTACCAAGACTGCATGAAATGTTGGCCCCCGATCCGGGACCGGATCTGGTGGGGGGCAGACTCTCTCTCTTCGCTCAGGCTTGGGCAAGAGATGTTCTGGATCCTTGGGCGCTAGAAATAGTCTCCCAAGGTTATCTTCTGGAATTCAAGGGACTTCCCCCAAGGGGGAGGTTCCACAGGTCTCAGTTGTCTTCAGACCACATAAAAAGACAGGCATTCTTACATTGTGTAGAAGACCTGTTAAAAATGGGAGTGATTCATCCTGTTCCATTAAGAGAACAAGGGATGGGGTTCTACTCCAATCTGTTCATAGTTCCCAAAAAAGAGGGAACGTTCAGACCAATCTTAGATCTCAAGATCTTAAACAAGTTTCTCAAGGTTCCATCGTTCAAGATGGAAACCATTCGAACTATTATTCCTTCCATCCAGGAAGGTCAATTCATGACCACGGTGGATTTAAAGGATGCGTATCTACATATTCCTATCCACAAGGAACATCATCGGTTCCTAAGGTTCGCATTCCTGGACAAGCATTACCAGTTCGTGGCGCTTCCTTTCGGATTAGCCACTGCTCCAAGGATTTTCACAAAGGTACTAGGGTCCCTTCTAGCTGTGCTAAGACCAAGGGGCATTGCTGTAGTACCTTACTTGGACGACATTCTGATTCAAGCGTCGTCCCTTCCTCAAGCGAAGGCTCACACGGACATCGTCCTGGCCTTTCTCAGATCTCACGGATGGAAAGTGAACGTGGAAAAGAGTTCTCTATCTCCGTCAACAAGGGTTCCCTTCTTGGGAACAATAATAGACTCCTTAGAAATGAGGATATTTCTGACAGAGGCCAGAAAATCAAAGCTTCTAGACTCTTGTCGGATACTTCATTCCATTCCTCTTCCTTCCATAGCTCAGTGCATGGAAGTGATCGGGTTGATGGTAGCGGCTATGGACATAGTTCCTTTTGCGCGCATTCATCTAAGACCATTACAACTGTGCATGCTCAGTCAGTGGAATGGGGATTATACAGACTTGTCTCCGAAGATACAAGTAAATCAGAGGACCAGAGACTCACTCCGTTGGTGGCTGTCCCTGGACAACCTGTCACAAGGGATGACATTCCGCAGACCAGAGTGGGTCATTGTCACGACCGACGCCAGTCTGATGGGCTGGGGCGCGGTCTGGGGATCCCTGAAAGCTCAGGGTCTTTGGTCTCGGGAAGAATCTCTTCTACCGATAAATATTCTGGAACTGAGAGCGATATTCAATGCTCTCAAGGCTTGGCCTCAGCTAGCGAGGGCCAAGTTCATACGGTTTCAATCAGACAACATGACAACTGTTGCGTACATCAACCATCAGGGGGGAACAAGGAGTTCCCTAGCGATGGAAGAAGTGACCAAAATCATTCTATGGGCGGAGTCTCACTCCTGCCACCTGTCCGCTATCCACATCCCAGGAGTGGAAAATTGGGAAGCGGATTTTCTGAGTCGTCAGACATTGCATCCGGGGGAGTGGGAACTCCATCCGGAAATCTTTGCCCAAGTCACTCAGCTGTGGGGCATTCCAGACATGGATCTGATGGCCTCTCGTCAGAACTTCAAAGTTCCTTGCTACGGGTCCAGATCCAGGGATCCCAAGGCGGCTCTAGTGGATGCACTAGTAGCACCTTGGACCTTCAAACTAGCTTATGTGTTCCCGCCGTTCCCTCTCATCCCCAGACTGGTAGCCAGGATCAATCAGGAGAGGGCGTCGGTGATCTTGATAGCTCCTGCGTGGCCACGCAGGACTTGGTATGCAGATCTGGTGAATATGTCATCGGCTCCACCATGGAAGCTACCTTTGAGACGAGACCTTCTTGTTCAGGGTCCGTTCGAACATCCGAATCTGGTTTCACTCCAGCTGACTGCTTGGAGATTGAACGCTTGATCTTATCGAAGCGAGGGTTCTCAGATTCTGTTGTCGATACTCTTGTTCAGGCCAGAAAGCCTGTAACTAGAAAGATTTACCACAAAATTTGGAAAAAATATATCTGTTGGTGTGAATCTAAAGGATTCCCTTGGGACAAGGTTAAGATTCCTAAGATTCTATCCTTCCTTCAAGAAGGATTGGAAAAAGGATTATCTGCAAGTTCCCTGAAGGGACAGATTTCTGCCTTGTCTGTGTTACTTCACAAAAAGCTGGCAGCTGTGCCAGATGTTCAAGCCTTTGTTCAGGCTCTGGTTAGAATTAAGCCTGTTTACAAACCTTTGACTCCTCCTTGGAGTCTCAATTTAGTTCTTTCAGTTCTTCAGGGGGTTCCGTTTGAACCCTTACATTCCGTTGATATTAAGTTATTATCTTGGAAAGTTTTGTTTTTGGTTGCAATCTCTTCTGCTAGAAGAGTTTCAGAATTATCTGCTCTGCAGTGTTCTCCTCCTTATCTGGTGTTCCATGCAGATAAGGTGGTTTTACGTACTAAACCTGGTTTTCTTCCAAAAGTTGTTTCTAACAAAAACATTAACCAGGAGATTATCGTACCTTCTCTGTGTCCGAAACCAGTTTCAAAGAAGGAACGTTTGTTGCACAATTTGGATGTTGTTCGCGCTCTAAAATTCTATTTAGATGCTACAAAGGATTTTAGACAAACATCTTCCTTGTTTGTTGTTTATTCTGGTAAAAGGAGAGGTCAAAAAGCAACTTCTACCTCTCTCTCTTTTTGGATTAAAAGCATCATCAGATTGGCTTACGAGACTGCCGGACGGCAGCCTCCCGAAAGAATCACAGCTCATTCCACTAGGGCTGTGGCTTCCACATGGGCCTTCAAGAACGAGGCTTCTGTTGATCAGATATGTAGGGCAGCGACTTGGTCTTCACTGCACACTTTTACCAAATTTTACAAGTTTGATACTTTTGCTTCTTCTGAGGCTATTTTTGGGAGAAAGGTTTTGCAAGCCGTGGTGCCTTCCATTTAGGTGACCTGATTTGCTCCCTCCCTTCATCCGTGTCCTAAAGCTTTGGTATTGGTTCCCACAAGTAAGGATGACGCCGTGGACCGGACACACCTATGTTGGAGAAAACAGAATTTATGTTTACCTGATAAATTACTTTCTCCAACGGTGTGTCCGGTCCACGGCCCGCCCTGGTTTTTTTAATCAGGTCTGATAATTTATTTTCTTTAACTACAGTCACCACGGTACCATATGGTTTCTCCTATGCAAATATTCCTCCTTAACGTCGGTCGAATGACTGGGGTAGGCGGAGCCTAGGAGGGATCATGTGACCAGCTTTGCTGGGCTCTTTGCCATTTCCTGTTGGGGAGGAGAATATCCCACAAGTAAGGATGACGCCGTGGACCGGACACACCGTTGGAGAAAGTAATTTATCAGGTAAACATAAATTCTGTTTTTATTGTTACTACTCAGTCTTACATTTACAGATTATTTGTAATCAGTACCATTGTGGAAGAAGTAAGATCAAACCTGCTTTTGTAGCTGGAGATATAAAACTTTCAGAAATTTTTAAAGCCTCAATTTTAAAGTATTAGTACTCTTTACAGAATGAGTCACTTTGTTAAATTGGAATAATCATTTTCAGTGTGTATACAAGTGTCATGCTTGAATAAAAAGTACAGCTGATTCAGTAAATAACAAATTACATTTACTGTACCTTTTTACAACTTTTATTTTTTTATTGCAAATTAAACTACAAAGTCCTGAAATGTTAAAGGGATGTAAATAAGAAAGTTATTTAAAATTGCATGCTCTGTGTAAGTCAAAATTTTAAGAACACCTGATCTATGATTTAGATAAAGGTACTATAGAGATAAATGAATTTAGGTAAAATATAGTTAACATTTTCTTAATTTCAGAAGAATTTAAATTCTTACCTTTCTGTCCTAACTCAGAGGACAGACACCTTTCCACTAACTATACCAACAAGATCGAGCCCACAAACAAAATAAACTGAAATTGTTTTTCCCGGCAGTGCCCCTAGAGATAGAAATGCAATTTTCTCTAGATTTGAGAATATATCCTCAATATTTTCTCAGTATTTGAATTGTATTCCAGCATTTTCTTATCCTCAGTGTTAATGAATTGCAATTTGATGCTTTACACAGTCTTACATTAAAGTCTTCATGTAAATAGATTTTAGAAATATTTTTTGAGATTTAAACATATGAACACCCTGTAAAACCTTAAAGGGACAGTTAACATCAGAATTTTTGTTATTTAAAAAAAAAAAAAAAAAAAAGATAATCCCTTAAATGTCCGTTCCCCAGTTTTGCATAACCAACACAGTTATAATACATGTTTTACTTCTGTGATTACTTTGTATCTAAGCCTCTGCAGACTGCCCCCTTATTTCATTTTTTTTGACAGACTTGCATTTTATCCAATCAGTGCTCATTCCTCTGTAAATTCACGTGCATGAGCTCAGTGTTATCTATATGAAACACATGAATGAACGCCCTATAGTGGTGAAAAACTGTCAAATGCAGAGGTGGCCTTCAAGGTCTAAGAAATTAGCATATGAACCTCCTTGGGTTAGCTTTCAACTAAGAATACCAAGAGAACAAAGCAAAATTGGTGATAAAAGTAAATTGGGAAGTTGTTTAAAAATTGCATGCCCTAATTGAATCATGAAAGGTGTTTTTTTTTGTTTTTTTTACTTGACTGTCCCTTTAAGTATAATTTTAAAATAAAATATTCCATACTTTTTCCCAAAAAGCTTTGGAAAAAATAGGTTTGTGCCAGGTGGAGAAATAAGATACCAGACCAATATGTAAACAAAGGGAAACCAAATTACGATGATCTTTATTACTGTTAGCAGCAGTACTTTCCTTACATACATACAGAAGCAAGCTCTTGCGACGTGTTACAGCTTATATATACTAGGAAGCAATTTAGAGTGAGTGCACCTATAGAATTGGGATAGCTCAACCCTAAATAACAGTTGTTCCTTTAAACCTAACCAATTTTTCACAGTTGTTTGAACAGGTGATGGGAGCTGGAATTTTTTAAAAAAAAAAAAAAATATATATATATATATATATATATATATATATATATATATATATATATATAAAACAACTTTTCAGTAAAATATTTCACTAAAATGACCAGCAAGTCTGTTATTTTTCTATATTGATTCCCACTAGCACCCTGGCAGTTGCTACTAAGTGAGAGTGCACATCTTTGCTACTGAAAAGGTTGTTATTCTGAAACGGTGCAAATTGAACCGTTATAAACCGAGGGCCACCTGTGTGTGTGTGTGTGTATATGTATATATATATATGTTATATATATATATATATATATATATATATATATATATATATATATATATATATATATATATATATATATATATATATATATATATATATATATATATATATGACCTTTAGGTGTGGTATTCGTGATGGATTGTGATTTGTGCAAATTATTATTGAACCATTGACCAATAGTGAAAAAGAAAGGTGTGACTACAAGAGGTTAAATAACAAAATATTTAATTGTTGCACTAAAATATACATAAAAAATACTATTAATAAAATACAAGTTACGGTAAAGAGAGCTCTATTACCTTGGATCAGACAATAAATAAAAACAAGTTTAGTTAAACTGACAATATGTTTTCATACAAAAGAGTATATTAATAAATGCAAAAATATCTTTCAGCCGTGGATAGTAATGTTCATCTTATGATTTGCGTTTATCTCTTGATGTAACTTTTGATAGAACTAAAATTGCAGATAAGGGCACAATAGATAGTACTCACAGTTGATATGATCGTGTTCCAATTTGTCTGATTGGTTGGAACGGCCCAGCTTAGAAATATTATGTAATTGGTCATTGTTACTCAGAGCACACTGCATCATTATCAGAGGTTGGACAAAAGACAGAAAGCAAAGAACAAATTAGAGATTCTTTTCTATTAGCAAAACTAAGTTCACTTCTGCTGCATTTTATGTCACAGTTGCATAGTTGCCAACTGTCATGTTTTTGCCGCAACTGTCCCCGAATTTGGGACCCAGCCCCGGCCATTTAAATGTCCAGGACTGTCCCGGCAAAATGAGTAGCATGCCACTAGCAGCTAGCGCAATGCCATAAAAGAGATGCGCGGTATATACCGGTAGGTCTGTATCTTCTGCTCTTGCACATTCACGTCTCAGCTGGTCCATCCTATATGGCATTCTTCTCATATTTCGCCATCCTCCAGGGGCAGCATCGCATTCTCGTATGAATCCCGTTGTCTGAGCGCTGTGCATCGCTCCAGTCATACTTTCACGTCTTCAGCATAATACTGTCTTTTCTCTTGTTAAGTGTGTTCAGTCCACGGGTCATCCATTACTTATGGGATATATTCTCCTTCCCAACAGGAAGTTGCAAGAGGATCACCCAAGCAGAGCTGCTATATAGCTCCTCCCCTCACATGTCATACCCAGTCATTCTCTTGCAACCCTCAACAAAGAAGGAGGTCGCGAGAGGAGCTGGAGTTTTTACTTAACTATTCTTCAATCAAAAGTTTGTTATTTTAAATGGCACCGGAGTGTGCTGTTTTTCTATCTCAGGCAGTATTTGGAAGAAGAGACTGCCTGCGTTTTTTTCTATGATCTTAGCAGGCGTAACTAAGATCCACTGGCTGTTCTCGACATTCTGAGGAGTGGGGTTACTTCAGAAACTGGGAATAGCATGCGGGGTCCTCCGCAAATGAGGTATGTGCAGTACATTATTTTCTGGGAATGGAATTGACTAAGAAAATACTGCTGTTACCGTATGATGTAAGTACAGCCTTAAATGCAGTAGTGGCGACTGGTATCAGGCTGATATTGTATGCGCAGTCGAGTTATTTTCTAGGGACTAGAATTTGACTGAGAAAATACTGTTAAAACTGAAATACTTAAGCCTTATCTGCAGTGGTAGCGACTGGTAGCAGGCTTAGTGATAACTTTGCATGACATTGGAAAATGTTGTTTTTTAATAAAACGTTTACTGGCATGTTATTCGTTTTTGTGAGGTACTTTGGTGATAAATCTCTTTGGGCATGATTTTTTCCACATGGCTAACATATATTTCTTCTGTTATGTGTGATCAGTCCACGGGTCATCATTACTTCTGGGATATTATCTGCTCCCCTACAGGAAGTGCAAGAGGATTCACCCAGCAGAGTTGCTATATAGCTCCTCCCCTCTACGTCACCTCCAGTCATTCTCTTGCACCCAAAGACTAGATAGGAGGTGTGAGAGGACTATGGTGATTATACTTAGTTTTTATAACTTCAATCAAAAGTTTGTTATTTTACAATAGCACCGGAGCGTGTTATTACTTCTCTGGCAGAGTTTGAAGAAGAATCTACCAGAGTTTTTTATTATGATTTTAACCGGAGTAGTTAAGATCATATTGCTGTTTCTCGGCCATCTGAGGGAGGTAAAAGCTTCAGATCAGGGGACAGCGGGCAGTTGAATCTGCATTGAGGTATGTAGCAGTTTTTATTTTCTGAATGGAATTGATGAGAAAATCCTGCTATACCGATATAATGACATGTATGTATACTCTACACTTCAGTATTCTGGGGATGGTATTTCACCGGAATTACTCTGTAAAAGTACATTAAACCTTTTAATAGGTATTTAATTCATGTTAAACGTTTTTGCTGGAATGTAGAATCGTTTGCATTTCTGAGGTACTGAGTGAATAAATATTTGGGCATTATTTTTTCCACTTGGCAGTCTGCTTGTTTTGATTATGACAGTTTCGTTTCTCTCTCACTGCTGTGTGTGAGGGGGAGGGGCCGTTTTTTGGCGCTCTTTGCTACGCATCAAAAAATTTTCAGTCAGTTACACTTATATTTTCTGCATGATCCGGTTCATCTCTGACAGAACTCAGGGGTCTTCAAACTTCTTTGAAGGGAAGTAGATTCTCTCAGCAGAGCTGTGAGATTTAATAGTGACTGTGATTTAAAACGTTGCTCTGTAATTTTTATGTTTAAAATTTAATTAGTGTTATTTTACTAATGGGAACAAACCTTTGCTAAAAAGTTGTGTTGTTTGTTAAGAGTGATGCTATAACTGTTTTTCAGTTCATTATTTCAACTGTCATTTAATCGTTTAGTGCTTTTGAGGCACAGTACGTTTTTTTTTTTTTTTTTTTTTTTTTTTTTTAAATAAAATTGTAACCGAGTTGCATGTTTATTGCTAGTGTGTTAAACATGTCTGATTCAGAGGAAGATACCTGTGTCATTTGTTCCAATGCCAAGGTGGAGCCCAATAGAAATTTATGTACTAGCTGTATTGATGCTACCTTAAATAAAAGCCAATCTGTACAAATTGAACAAATTTCACCAAACAGCGAGGGGAGAGTTATGCCGACTAACTCGCCTCACGTGTCAGTACCTGCATCTCCCGCCCGGGAGGTGCGTGATATTATGGCGCCTAGTACATCTGGGCAGCCATTACAGATAACATTACAAGATATGGCTACTGTTATGACTGAAGTTTTGGCTAAATTACCAGAACTAAGAGGCAAGCGTGATCACTCTGGGGTGAGAACAGAGTGCGCTGATAATTCTAGGGCCATGTCTGATACTGCGTCACAGCTTGCAGAGCATGAGGACGGAGAGCTTCATTCTGTAGGTGACGGTTCTGATCCAAACAGATTGGATTCAGATATTTCAAATTTTAAGTTTAAATTGGAAAACCTCCGTGTATTACTAGGGGAGGTCTTAGCAGCTCTCAACGATTGTAACGCTGTTGCAATACCAGAGAAAATGTGTAGGTTGGATAAATACTTTGCGGTACCGGCGAGTACTGACGTTTTTCCTATACCTAAGAGATTAACTGAAATTGTTACTAAGGAGTGGGACAGACCCGGTGTGCCGTTCTCACCCCCTCCAATATTTAGAAAGATGTTTCCAATAGACGCCACCACACGGGACTTATGGCAAACGGTCCCTAAGGTGGAGGGAGCAGTTTCTACTTTAGCTAAGCGTACCACTATCCCGGTGGAGGATAGCTGTGCTTTTTCAGATCCTATGGATAAAAAATTAGAGGGTTACCTTAAGAAAATGTTTGTTCAACAAGGTTTTATATTACAACCCCTTGCATGCATCGCGCCGATCTCGGCTGCGGCAGCATTTTGGATTGAGTCTCTAGAAGAGAACCTTAGTTCAGCTACGCTGGACGACATTACGGACAGGCTTAGAGTCCTTAAACTAGCTAATTCATTCATTTCGGAGGCCGTAGTACATTTAACCAAACTTACGGCTAAGAATTCAGGATTCGCCATTCAGGCACGCAGGGCGCTGTGGCTAAAATCCTGGTCGGCTGATGTAACTTCTAAGTCCAAATTACTTAATATACCTTTCAAGGGGCAAACTTTATTTGGGCCCGGTTTGAAAGAAATTATTGCTGACATTACAGGAGGTAAGGGCCACGCTCTACCTCAAGACAAAGCCAAAGCTAAGGCTAGACAGTCTAATTTTCGTCCCTTTCGGAATTTCAAAGCAGGAGCAGCGCCAACCTCCACTGCACCAAAACAGGGAGGAACTGTTGCTCGTTACAGACAAGGCTGGAAGCCTAACCAGTCCTGGAACAAGGGCAAGCAGGCCAGTAAACCTGCTGCTGCCTCAAAGACAGCATGAACCGAGGGCCCCCGATCCGGGACCGGATCTAGTGGGGGGCAGACTCTCTCTCTTCGCCCAGGCTTGGGCAAGAGATGTCCAGGATCCCTGGGCGCTAGAGATCATATCTCAGGGATACCTTCTAGACTTCAAATTCTCTCCCCCAAAAGGGAGATTTCATCTGTCAAGGTTGTCAACAAACCAAATAAAGGACGCGTTTCTACGCTGTGTACAAGATCTATTATTAATGGGAGTGATCCATCCGGTTCCGCGGTCGGAACAAGGACAAGGGTTTTACTCAAACCTGTTTGTGGTTCCCAAAAAAGAGGGAACTTTCAGGCCAATCTTGGATTTAAAGATCCTAAACAAATTCCTAAGAGTTCCATCGTTCAAAATGGAAACTATTCGGACAATTTTACCCATGATCCAAAAGGGTCAGTACATGACCACAGTGGATTTAAAGGATGCTTACCTTCACATACCGATTCACAAAGATCATTACCGGTATCTAAGGTTTGCCTTCTTAGACAGGCATTACCAGTTTGTAGCCCTTCCATTCGGATTGGCTACGGCTCCAAGAATCTTCACAAAGGTTCTGGGTGCCCTTCTAGCGGTTCTGAGACCGCGAGGAATTTCGGTAGCTCCGTACCTAGACGACATTCTGATACAAGCTTCAAGCTTTCAAACTGCCAAGTCTCATACAGAGTTAGTTCTGGCATTTCTAAGGTCGCATGGATGGAAAGTGAACGAAAAGAAGAGTTCTCTCTTGCCTCTCACAAGAGTTCCATTCTTGGGGACTCTTATAGATTCTGTAGAAATGAAGATTTATCTGACAGAAGACAGATTAACAAAGCTTCTAAATACATGCCGTGTCCTTCATTCCATTCAACTCCCGTCAGTAGCTCAATGCATGGAGGTGATCGGCTTAATGGTAGCAGCAATGGACATAGTACCCTTTGCACGCCTACATCTCAGACCGCTGCAATTGTGCATGCTGAGTCAGTGGAATGGGGATTACTCAGATTTGTCCCCCACTCTGAATCTGGATCAAGAGACCAGAAACTCTCTTCTATGGTGGCTTTCTCGGCCACATCTGTCCAGGGGGATGCCGTTCAGCAGGCCGGACTGGACAATTGTAACAACAGACGCCAGCCTTCTAGGTTGGGGCGCTGTCTGGAATTCTCTGAAGGCTCAGGGACAATGGAGTCAGGAGGAAAGTCTCCTGCCAATAAACATTCTGGAATTGAGAGCAGTTCTCAATGCCCTTCTAGCTTGGCCCCAGTTAAAGACTCGGGGGTTCATCAGGTTTCAGTCGGACAACATCACGACTGTAGCTTACATCAACCATCAGGGAGGGACAAGAAGCTCCCTAGCAATGATAGAAGTATCAAAGATAATTTGCTGGGCAGAGTCTCACTCTTGCCACCTATCAGCAATCCACATCCCGGGAGTGGAGAACTGGGAGGCGGATTTCTTGAGTCGCCAGACTCTTCATCCGGGGGAGTGGGAACTTCATCCGGAGGTCTTTGCCCAAATACTTCGACGTTGGGGCAAACCAGAGATAGATCTCATGGCGTCTCGCCAGAACGCCAAACTTCCTCGCTACGGATCCAGATCCAGGGATCCGGGAGCGGTTCTGATAGATGCTTTGACAGCACCTTGGAACTTCAGGATGGCTTATGTGTTTCCACCCTTCCCGCTGCTTCCTCGATTGATTGCCAAAATCAAACAGGAGAGAGCATCAGTGATTCTAATAGCGCCTGCATGGCCGCGCAGGACTTGGTATGCAGATCTAGTGGACATGTCATCCTGTCCGCCTTGGTCTCTACCTCTAAGACAGGACCTTCTGATTCAGGGTCCATTCAAACATCAAAGTCTAACTTCTCTGAAGCTGACTGCTTGGAAATTGAACGCTTGATTTTATCAAAACGTGGTTTTTCTGAGTCGGTTATTGATACCCTGATACAGGCTAGGAAGCCTGTTACCAGAAAGATTTACCATAAAATATGGCGTAAATACCTATACTGGTGTGAATCCAAAGATTACTCCTGGAGTAAGGTTAGGATTCCTAGGATATTGTCTTTTCTACAAGAAGGTTTAGAAAAGGGTTTATCGGCTAGCTCATTAAAGGGACAGATCTCAGCTCTGTCCATCTTGTTACACAGGCGTCTGTCAGAAAATTCAGACATCCAGGCCTTTTGTCAGGCTTTAGCTAGGATCAAGCCTGTGTTTAAAACTGTTGCTCCGCCATGGAGTTTAAACTTAGTTCTTAACGTTTTACAGGGTGTTCCGTTTGAACCCCTTCATTCCATTGATATAAAATTGTTATCTTGGAAAGTTCTATTTTTAATGGCTATTTCCTCGGCTCGAAGAGTCTCTGAGTTATCAGCCCTACATTGTGATTCTCCTTATCTGATCTTTCACTCAGACAAGGTAGTTCTGCGTACTAAACCTGGGTTCTTACCTAAGGTTGTCTCTAATAGGAATATCAATCAAGAGATTGTTGTTCCATCCTTGTGTCCAAATCCTTCTTCAAAGAAGGAACGTCTTCTACACAATCTGGATGTAGTTCGTGCCCTCAAGTTCTACTTGCAGGCAACTAAAGATTTTCGCCAAACTTCTTCCCTGTTTGTCGTTTATTCTGGACAGAGGAGAGGTCAAAAAGCTTCTGCTACCTCTCTCTCTTTTTGGCTTCGTAGCATAATACGTTTAGCCTATGAGACTGCTGGACAGCAGCCTCCTGAAAGAATTACAGCTCATTCCACTAGAGCTGTGGCTTCCACTTGGGCCTTTAAGAATGAGGCCTCTGTTGAACAGATTTGCAAGGCTGCAACTTGGTCTTCGCTTCATACTTTTTCCAAATTTTACAAATTTGACACTTTTGCTTCTTCGGAGGCTATTTTTGGGAGAAAGGTTCTTCAGGCAGTGGTTCCTTCTGTATAATGAGCCTGCCTATCCCTCCCGTCATCCGTGTACTTTTGCTTTGGTATTGGTATCCCAGAAGTAATGATGACCCGTGGACTGATCACACATAACAGAAGAAAACATAATTTATGCTTACCTGATAAATTCCTTTCTTCTGTTGTGTGATCAGTCCACGGCCCGCCCTGTTTTTTACGGCAGGTACATATTTTTTAAATTATAATTCAGTCACCACTACACCCTTGGCTTCTCCTTTCTCGTTGGTCTTTGGTCGAATGACTGGAGGTGACGTAGAGGGGAGGAGCTATATAGCAACTCTGCTGGGTGAATCCTCTTGCACTTCCTGTAGGGGAGCAGATAATATCCCAGAAGTAATGATGACCCGTGGACTGATCACACAACAGAAGAAAGGAATTTATCAGGTAAGCATAAATTATGTTTTTCTGCATGGAAACCGTTACATCAGGGCTCCCACTGTTGTAATAGGAGTGGGAGGGACCTTGTTTAAGCGCCTTGTTGCGCAGTTAAAATTCTAGCACAGTCTTCCTGCTTCTTCCTCCTTGATCCAGGACATCTCTAGAGAGATCAGGGGTCTGCAAAATTCATTTTTGAGGGAGGTAATCAGTCACAGCAGATCTGTGACAGTGTGTTTGACTGTGATTAAAAGCGTTAAATCTTAATTGATATCCGTTTTATCCGTTTTGGGTATTGAGGGGTTAATCATCCTTTTGCTAATGGGTGCAATCCTCTGCTAATAATACACTTCTTGTTAAGAATTGTTTTAATTATATCTGTATTTTTGAAGCGCTGCAGCGTTTTTATATTGCTTGTAAACTTATTAAAAGTGATTTCCAAGCTTGCTAGTTTCATTGCTAAATCTGTTTAAACATGTCTGATTCAGAGGAAACTGTTTGTTCATCATGTTCAAAAGCCAATGTGGAGCCCAATAGAACGATGTGTACCAATTGTATTGATATTGCTTTGAATAAAAGTCAATCTGTACCGATGGAGAAACTATCACCAGACAACGAGGGGGAAGTTATGCCGCCTAACTCTCCTCACGTGTCAGTACCTGCGTCTCCCGCTCGGGAGATGCGTAAGATTGAGGCGCCAAGTACATCAAGGCCCTTACAAATCACTTTACATGATATGGCTAATGTTATGAAAGAAGTATTATACAATATGCCCGAATTAAGAGGCAAGCGCGATAGCTCTGGGTTAAGGACAGAGCGCGCTGATGACACGAGAGCCATGTCTGATACTGCGTCACAATTTGCAGAACATGAGGACGGTGAGCTTCATTCTGTCGGTGACGGTTCTGATCCGGGGAGACCGGATTCAGAAATTTCAAATTTTAAATTTAAGCTTGAGAACCTCCGCGTGTTACTAGGGGAGGTGTTAGCGGCTCTGAATGATTGCGACACGGTGGCAATCCCAGAGAAATTATGTAGGTTGGATAGATACTATGCGGTACCGGTGTGTACTGACGTTTTTCCTATACCAAAAAGGCTTACAGAAATTATTAGTAAGGAGTGGGATAGACCCGGTGTGCCTTTTTCCCCTCCTCCGATATTTAGAAAAATGTTCCCTATAGACGCCACCACACGAGACTTATGGCAGACGGTCCCTAAGGTGGAGGGAGCAGTTTCTACTTTAGCCAAGCGTACCACTATCCCGGTGGAGGATAGCTGTGCTTTCTCAGATCCAATGGATAAAAAATTAGAGGGTTACCTTAAGAAAATGTTTGTTCAACAAGGTTTTATATTACAGCCTCTTGCATGCATTGCGCCTGTCACGGCTGCAGCGGCATTCTGGTTTGAGTCTCTGGAAGAGGCGATTCGCACAGAGCCATTGGATGAGGCTTTAAGCAAAGTTAGAACCCTTAAGCAAGCTAATGCGTTTGTTTCAGATGCCGTAGTACATTTAACCAAACTTACGGCTAAAAATTCCGGATTCGCCATACAGGTGCACAGAGCGCTCTGGCTTAAATCCTGGTCAGCGGATGTAACTTCCAAATCTAAGCTACTTAACATTCCTTTCAAAGGGCAGACCTTATTCGGGCCCGGCTTGAAGGAAATTATTACTGACATTACGGGAGGTAAGGGCCACACCCTTCCTCAGGACAGGGCCAAACCAAAGGCCAAACAGTCTAATTTTCGTGCCTTTCGTAACTTCAAGGCAGGAGCAGCATCAACTTCCTCCGCTCCAAAACAGGAAGGAACTACTGCTCGTTACAGACAGGGTTGGAAAAGCAACCAGTCATGGAACAAGGGCAAGCAGGCCAGAAAGCCTACTCCCGCCCCTAAGACAGCATGAAGACAGGGCCCCCTATCCGGAGACGGATTTAGTGGGGGGCAGACTTTCTCTCTTCACCCAGGCTTGGGCAAGAGATGTGCAGGATCCCTGGATGTTGAAGATTATATCTCAGGGATACCTTCTGGATTTCAAAACCTCTCCTCCACAAGGGAGGTTCCATCTGTCGAGGTTATCAACAAACCTAGTAAAGAGAGAGGCATTTCTACAATGTGTACAATACCTCTTAATTATGGGAGTGATCCACTCAGTTCCGCGATCGGAACAGGGACAAGGATTTTACTCAAATCTATTTGTGGTTCCCAAAAAAGAGGGAACCTTCAGACCAATCTTGGACTTAAAGATCTTAAACAAATTCCTAAGGGTACCATCGTTCAAGATGGAAACCATTCGAACCATCCTACCCATGATCCAAGAGGGTCAATATATGACCACAGTGGACTTAAAGGATGCTTACCTTCACATACCGATTCACAAAGATCATTATCGGTACCTAAGATTTGCCTTTCTAGACAGGCATTACCAGTTTGTAGCTCTTCCCTTTGGGTTAGCCACGGCCCCGAGAATTTTTACGAAGGTTCTGGGCTCACTTCTGGCGGTACTAAAACCACGAGGCATAGCGGTGGCTCCGTACCTAGACGACATTCTGATACAAGCGTCAAGTTTTCAGAATGCAAAGTCTCATACAGAGATAGTTCTAGCATTTCTGAGGTCGCATGGGTGGAAAGTGAACGTCGAAAAGAGTTCTCTGTTACCACTCACAAGGGTTCCTTTTCTAGGGACTCTTATAGATTCTGTAGAGATGAAGATTTAACTGACGGAGTCCAGGTTATCAAAGATTCTAAATGCTTGCCGTGTCCTTCATTCCATTCCAAGCCCATCAGTAGCTCAGTGCATGGAGGTAATCGGCTTAATGGTCGCGGCAATGGACATAGTGCCATTTGCGCGCCTGCATCTCAGACCGCTGCAACTATGCATGCTCAGTCAATGGAACGGGGATTACTCAGATCTGTCCCCTTTGCTAAATCTGGACCAGGAGACCAGAGATTCTCTTCTCTGGTGGTTGTCACCGGTTCATCTGTCCAAAGGAATGACCTTTCGCAGACCAGATTGGACGATTGTAACAACGGATGCCAGCCTTCTAGGCTGGGGAGCAGTCTGGAATTCCCTGAAGGCTCAGGGATCGTGGACTCAGGAGGAGAAACTCCTTCCAATAAACATTCTAGAATTAAGAGCAATATTCAATGCTCTTCTAGCTTGGCCTCAGTTAGCAAAACTGAGGTTCATCAGATTTCAGTCGGACAATATCACGACTGTGGCTTACATCAATCTTCAAGGGGGAACCAGGAGTTCCCTAGCGATGTTGGAAGTCTCGAAGATAATTCGCTGGGCAGAGTCTCACTCTTGTCACCTGTCAGCAATTTACATCCCAAGCGTGGAGAACTGGGAGGCGGATTTCCTAAGTCGCCAGACTTTTCATCCGGGAGAGTGGGAACTTCACCCGGAGATATTTGCTCAACTGATTCGTCGTTGGGGCAAACCGGATCTGGATCTCATGGCATCTCGCCAGAACGCGAAGCTTCCTTGTTACGGATTCAGGTCCAGGGACCCGGGAGCGGTGCTGGTAGATGCATTAGCAGCCCCTTGGGTTTTCAACATAGCTTATGTGTTTCCACCATTTCCGTTGCTACCTCGACTGATTGCCAGGATCAAACAGGAGAGGGCATCGGTAATTCTGATAGCGCCTGCGTGGCCACGCAGGACCTGGTATGCAGACCTAGTGGACATGTCGTCCTGCCCACCTTGGTCTCTACCTCTGAGGCAGGACCTTCTAATTCAGGGTCCTTTCAACCATCCAAACCTAATTTCTCTGAGGCTGACTGCCTGGAAATTGAACGCTTGATTCTATCAAAGCGTGGGTTTTCGGATTCGGTTATTGATACATTAATACAGGCTAGGAAACCTGTGACCAGAAAAATTTACCATAAGATATGGCGTAAATATTTATATTGGTGCGAATCCAAGAGTTACTCATGGAGTAAGGTTAGGATTCCTAGGATATTGGCTTTTCTACAAGAGGGTTTAGAAAAGGGTTTATCCGCTAGTTCGCTAAAGGGACAGATTTCCGCTCTGTCTATTCTTTTACACAAACGTCTGGCAGAGAATCCAGATGTCCAGGCTTTTTGTCAGGCTTTGGCTAGAATTAAACCTGTGTTTAAAGCTGTTGCTCCTCCGTGGAGCTTAAACTTGGTTCTTAAGTTCTTCAGGGTGTTCCGTTTGAACCCCTTCATTCCATTGATATTAAGCTTTTATCTTGGAAAGTTTTGTTTTTGATGGCTATTTCCTCGGCTCGAAGAGTCTCAGAGTTATCTGCCTTACATTGTGATTCTCCTTATCTGATCTTTCATTCAGACAAGGTAGTACTGCGTACTAAACCTGGGTTTTTACCTAAAGTTGTTTCTAACAGGAATATCAATCAAGAGATTGTTGTTCCATCATTATGTCCTAATCCTTCTTCAAAGAAGGAACGTCTTTTGCATAATCTAGACGTGGTCCGTGCTCTGAAGTTCTACTTACAGGCAACTAAAGATTTTAGACAAACTTCTTCCCTGTTTGTCGTTTACTCTGGACAGAGGAGAGGTCAAAAGGCTTCGGCTACCTCTCTCTCTTTTTGGCTTTGTAGCATAATACGTTTAGCCTATGAGACTGCTGGACAGCAGCCTCCTGAAAGAATTACAGCTCATTCCACTAGAGCTGTGGCTTCCACCTGGGCCTTTAAGAATGAGGCCTCTGTTGAACAGATTTGCAAGGCTGCAACTTGGTCTTCACTTCATACTTTTTCCAAATTTTACAAATTTGACACTTTTGCTTCTTCGGAGGCTGGTTTTGGGAGAAAGGTTCTACAGGCAGTGGTTCCTTCTGTTTAATGTTCCTGCCTTGTCCCTCCCATCATCCGTGTACTTAGCTTTGGTATTGGTATCCCATAAGTAATGGATGACCCGTGGACTGAACACACTTAACAAGAGAAAACATAATTTATGCTTACCTGATAAATTTCTCTTGTAGTGTGTTCAGTCCACGGCCCGCCCTGTCTTTTTAAGGCAGGTTCTAAATTTTAAAATTATAACTCCAGTCACCACTGCACTTTATAGTTTCTCCTTTCTCGTCTTGTTTCGGTCGAATGACTGGATATGACATGTGAGGGGAGGATCTATATAGCAGCTCTGCTTGGGTGATCCTCTTGCAACTTCCTGTTGGGAAGGAGAATATATCCCATAAGTAATGGATGACCCGTGGACTGAACACACTACAAGAGAAATAAATTTATCAGGTAAGCATAAATTATGTTTTTACAGCACTAGATAGTGGCGAGGTGGTAATAGACAGAAACTACAAGATTCATAATTCCTTGTGTCTACAGAGCTGGACTCTTAACCTTGCGTCTGCCAGCTGGGCTCTGAAGTTTAATTATATGAAATAGAAAAATGAACCGGAGGAAAGGGACAGCGTGTTGTACTGAAGCTGATGTTACACAGAAATAGTTACTAGTCTGCTACAGTAATACTGTCTTAGTGATAGCAAAAGGGCCTTAACGCCTCATTGTCTTGTAGTATTTACTTCCTAATTCTAGTATAGAGCTGTCCCAGTTGGTGCAGGAGAGGTTTGTGTTCCTGCTGCCCAGGTCATTATTAGAATGCACATCCTGTGTATAACACCTGCACACTTTAAATTTCCTCCTTCAAGCTTTCAAAACTAAGGTTTTATTTGTGTAACAGTAGCTGCTAATTTATATATGTGAATTTAAATTGCACAGAGTTTACAACATAATTATATTGTTGCTATAACATATGCAATTGATTGCAGAATTTTATAACCATAAAGTGATAAACCCAGTGCTGCTGTAGTTTTAGTCTCAGTGGTTCCTCAGGAAGGACAGTCTTTATCATGAGTGTGTTGACTCGAGTTGGTGTGTTGGGGTCAGCCATTTATTGTATTCTTAGGAAGAGGACTGCTCTGGCTGATGTGAAAAAAGATTTTGTCCAGTTTGGTGAAGGACCAGAGTATAAACCTGAAGCTGGTGCAATTCATATTCCAACATGGCGCCCGGACCCCACTCAAACCCATCACCCATAAAGAACAGGTGAGAGGGTGATAATACATCAACTAATCTTATGTCCGTCGCTCTCATCCAGTCTGAAGAACCGAGAAGAGGAAGGTACAATAACAATAAGGGCTAGTGAAGGAGATCCAGTCTTGCTGGTGAGAGTCCAAAGAAGGCTGGGTTTGTAATTAGAGTGAGGCTGGGGGTATAAATGCTGTAAGGGTCAGGGGAGAATTACTTCTGGAGAGTGTGAGAACGGAGGAGATAATCATGGGTTACCAGCTATTCTACACCAGTATATATTGCACTGCATGTGGAACTCATCAGATCCCAATAACATTGTAGCTCCTGCCATTTGTTTATAATAAACCTCTAATTTGACTCATTTCTCCAACATTGGTGTGTCCGGTCCACGGCGTCATCCTTACTTGTGGGAATATCTCTTCCCCAACAGGAAATGGCAAAGAGTCGCAGCAAAGCTGGCCATATAGTCCCTCCTAGGCTCCGCCCACCCCAGTCATTCTCTTTGCTGTTGCACAGGCAACATCTCCACGGAGATGGTTAAGAGTATGTGGTGTTTAGTTGTAGTTTTTTATTCTACTATCAAGAGTTTGTTATTTTAAAATAGTGCTGGTATGTACTATTTACTCTGAAACAGAAAGAGATGAAGAATTCTGTTTGTGAGAGGAAGATGATTTTAGCAGACAGTAACTAAAATCCTTTGCTGTTTCCACATAGGACTGTTGAGATGAAGTAACTTCAGTTGGGGGAAACAGTTAGCAGACTTTTCTGCTTAAGGTATGACTAGCCATATTTCTAACAAGACTGTGTAATGCTGGAAGGCTGTCATTTCCCCTCATGGGGACCGGTAAGCCATTTTCTTAGTCTCAAGCAGAATAAAGGGCTTAATCTGGGCTATAAAACTGGTAGACACTTTTATGGGCAAAATCGATTGCTTTATTTGGGCATTTTATATATGTTTATGCTGGTATTTCACATTTATAAACTTGGGGAACGTTTTTTTTAACGTCAGGCACTATGTTAGACACCTTTTCCAGTCAGGAAGGGCCTTCCCAGTTGTAGGCTGAGCCTCATTTTCGCGCCATTACTGCGCAGTTGTTTTTGAGAGCAAGACATGCAGATGCATGTGTGAGGACCTGAAAATAGTTGTAAAAGTTCCTAGAAGGCGTCATTTGGTATCGTATTCCCCTCTGGGCTTGGTAGAGTCGCAGCAAAGGCTGTAGCTGGGACTGTAGAGGGGTTAAAACTGTAACCGGCTCCGGTTTCGTTATTTTAAGGGTTAAAGCTCTGAAAATTGGTGTGCAATACTTTTAATGCTTTAAGACACTGTGGTGAAATTTTGGTAAATTTTGAACAATTCCTTCATATTTTTTCACATATCGTCCCACAAAAACCGGTAACTAGAAAGATTTACCATAAAATATGGAAAAGATATATCTGCTGGTGTGAATCCAAGGGATTCCCATGGAATAAGATAAAGATTCCTAGGATTCTTTCCTTTCTACAAGAAGGTTTGGATAAAGGATTATCTGCGAGTTCTCTAAAGGGACAGATTTCTGCTTTATCTGTCCTACTACACAAACGACTGGCAGTTGTGCCAGATGTTCAAGCATTTGTTCAGGCTTTGGTTAGGATCAAGCCTGTTTACAGACCTTTGACTCCTCCCTGGAGTTTAAATCTAGTTCTTTCAGTTCTTCAAGGCGTTCCGTTTGAACCTTTACATTCCATAGATATTAAGTTGTTATCTTGGAAAGTTTTGTTTTTGGTTGCTATTTCTTCTGCTAGAAGAGTTTCTGAGTTATCTGCTCTACAATGTACTCCACCCTTTCTGGTGTTCCATTCAGATAAGGTTGTTTTGCGTACTAAGCCTGGTTTTCTACCAAAGGTTGTTTCCAACAAAAATATTAATCAGGAGATAGTTGTACCTTCTTTGTGTCCGAATCAAGTTTCAAAGAAGGAACGTCTGCTACACAATTTAGATGTAGTCCGTGCTCTAAAATTCTACTTAGAAGCTACAAAAGAGTACAGACAAACTTCTTCTCTGTTTGTCGTCTATTCTGGTAAAAGGAGAGGTCAAAAAGTAACTTCTACCTCTCTTTCCTTTTGGCTTAAAAGCATCATCCGATTGGCTTATGAGACTGCCGGACGGCAGCCTCCTGAAAAAATCACAGCTCACTCCACTAGGGCTGTAGCTTCCACATGGGCCTTCAAGAACGAGGCTTCTGTTGATCAGATATGTAAGGCAGCGACTTGGTCTTCACTGCACACTTTTGCCAAATTTTACAAATTTGATAATTTTGCTTCTTCGGAGGCTATTTTTGGGAGAAATGTTTTGCAAGCCGTGGTGCCTTCCGTTTAGGTAACCTGATTTGCTCCCTCCCTTCATCCGTGTCCTAAAGCTTTGGTATTGGTTCCCACAAGTAAGGATGACACCGTGGACTGGACACACCAATGTTGGAGAAAACAGAATTTATGCTTACCTGATAAATTACTTTCTCCAACGGTGTGTCCGGTCCACGGCCCGCCCTGTTTTTTTAATCAGGTCAGATGAATTATTTTCTCTAACTACAGTCACCACGACACCCTATGGTTTCTCCTATTTTTTCCTCCTGTCCGTCGGTCGAATGACTGGGGTGGGCGGAGCCTAGGAGGGACTATATGGCCAGCTTTGCTGGGACTCTTTGCCATTTCCTGATGGGGAAGAGATATTCCCACAAGTAAGGATGACGCCGTGGACCGGACACACCGTTGGAGAAAGTAATTTATCAGGTAAGCATAAATTCTGTTTTTATAGTTAGTTTTCTAACCACATCAGGCTTATGATAAACTCATTGACCTTTTGCCCCTTGTCAGCCATACACCCTTAGGTTAGTCAGTCAGTTGTTTCCCACTTTTATATATAAATATATATATATATCTATCTATCTATCTATATCTCTCTCTCTCTATATCCTTTCCGTACATTCTCCTTCTATACCTTTTTAGTTTCCTTTTTTATATATATATATATATATATATATATATATATATATATATATATATATATATATATATATATATATATATATATAAATATTATCTGCTCCATAATAAATAGGCAGAGCTAAATTATGCTAATTTTAGGGCAGGGGGTGTGGTAACATTTTTCATGCAGGTAATTGATAGCTGCAAAGTGTCCCTGGAAATAAATTTCAAATGTTGGCAACTATGCAGGTGTTCCCTGTAAACAAGACTGTGTGGCATGTGCATCTTAAGAAAATGGAGTTTCATAGAACAGTAGCAAGAGAAGGCCAAAACAGGCTAATAGCAAATAATTCCTAACAATGCCACGGAAGGATTTATTTATTTTTTAATAACAGATGATTCATTCATGTTTTCCAAACAAACTTGTTAATGGCATTGCACTACAAAAATGCATAATTCAGCAGCAGACATGTTAAAAACATTCCACTGAAAAGTCTGAAAGAATTCTAGGAAAATGCTTTGTTCATATGTCTCGAAAGACCAAGCTTTGTTTAATTTTCACTCATCAAACAGTGAGCTGTGTTTGCAGTTTTTTTAAAAAGACACTGAGGTCAAAGATTACAGCAAAATGTTGATGCAAACAAGTTCTAGTTGGAAATCATTACACACATGGAAAAAAACAAACAAATTATTTTAAAATGTGGTAGTGTGTTATTGTTAAATAACCGGCAACTACTGTTTGGTTCAAAACTTAGTGTTTTGCCTTAGAGACTTTTATTGATGCTGATTATTTTTTATTGGGGAATGTAGGGACGCACTTCAGCATCTAAACACAAAAACACAATTTTACATAGGGAGCTCTGAATAGCCCTTTTTTAAATAAAAGTGGGCTCTGCAGACAGTGCTGCTGGGCTATTGTGTATTGTGCACAATGTGTGTGGTATGTTTTCACATATAATTACATGCAATGCATTATAAACCACTGCTGATTATATTATTGTCAATCGTAGTTGCTTTTCAAATAGTTAAAGGGATAGTAAAGTCAAAATGAAACTTCCAAGATTTAAATAAACAAATTCCAATCTCCTTCCATAAGGCAGGGAAAGTCCACAACTTAATTCCTTACTGTTGGGAAATACAACACCTGGCCACTAGGAGGAGGCAAAGACACCCCAGCCAAAGGCTTAAATATCCCTCCCACTTCCCCTATCCCCCAGTCATTCTTTACCTTTTTTCACTGTAGGAGGTGGCAGAGAAGTGTCAGAAGATTTGGATAGTCTTGTAATGGGTATGTTCCCTTCAAGAAAGGACTGGAGTTTTAAGTAATCATGTCAGCCTCTCAGTGAGAGTATTGATGAAAGTTGGAGTCTGGAGATGCAGGGAAAGTTTTTCTGTGAACCCATCCAGACTGTCGCCTAACAGCTCCTGAGCAATCAGTGTTGACGAGTTTCACTGCTTGCTATTACACACGCAAGTCCATGTCAGAGGCGTCGCTGCAAGACTGTCACACTTGAGAGGCTCTGCCTGTTCCACAGCATGCATCTTGGAGGTAAGATCGTTTTATATATACTCTTTGGCTATACAGGGTCACAGTGTGGCTCCTTTATGCCTCAATAGGATCAAGGGTTAATATCTCCTTCAGGGAGATTATTTGAACAGCAAGGTGTTATTTATAACTGCTTTTATATGAGAGTTTTTTGGGCTCATAGACTGTGTGCTTTTGGCTTGGAACAAACGGGTTTCACTTTCGTTTTTGTGTGTTGCACAGCTCATAATAGCTTGGCGCCTTGTTCATAGCAGGGGAATTCCTGTCTTATGCAATATGTGACTGGGTGTGGTCTTTTCGTTTTCCTTACGATCTTGCTGCAAACATTGCTGTCTTGGTCTAGGAGGTGCGGAGTGCCCCAGCCATTGGGATTTATAAAGGTGCGTTTTTTTTAATAAAGTCTTTACTTTTTGTCTGTCCTTCTGCGAATATATCCTAGCTATGGAGGACTCTGATATTACATTAGAAGGTTCTGCTCCTTCTGTACTGATTAATAATTCCTGTTTATATTGTGAGGAAGCTGTGGTTTGCCCGCCTGCTCAATTTTGTTCCATTTGCCTAAGCACTGTTCTAAAGTCTAAGAAGGGAGACAAGCCTGCTAATGCTATTAGCCCCTCTGAGCCGTTTACCTCTCAGGAATCTGGGTCCCGAGAGATTACAACCTTTTCTACACTACCGGTCCACATGCAGTTCCCCGCGGCTTATCTAATCCTCCATCTGGAGGAGGCTTTTTTTATTCGTATTTTACTGTGCAGTTACAATCGGTGCTGTCTGTGGCCCTGAGTGACTTACCTCGCTCTAACAAACGCAAGAGAAAAGTTAAACATAGTTCTCCTGACTTAGAGTCATCTAAATATTTGTCGGATTTTGCTACTATGTCCCAGCTATCCGAGGATAAGTTAACCTCTGTAGCTTCAGAGGGTAAACTTTCTGAGTCAGAGACTTCAGTTTCTAAGCCTCCTTCAGCGGAGGAACCCTAGTTTAGATTTAAAATTGAGCATCTGCGTTTTTTATTAAAGGAGGTCCTGTCTATGCTAGAAGTTCCAGAGGCTACACTCCCTGAGGAACATAAGATCCCTTAATTAGACAGGGTTTTTGAAGACAGGAAGGTCCCTCTGACTTTTCCTGTGCCAGTTAAAATGGTGAACATTATTAGTAACGAATGGGAAAGAATAGGAACTTCTTTTTTCCCCTTGTCTACTTTTAAAAAATTATTCCTGGTCTCTGACTCTCAATTAGACTTGTGGGGTTCCATCCCTAAGTTGGATGGCGCTATTTCTATGCTGGCTATGCGTACTACTATCCCTCTGGAGGATAGTTCTTCTTTTAGAGAGCATATGGATAAGAAAATGGAAACCTTTCTGAGGAAGATGTTTCAACATACAGGATTTTTATTTCAACCGGCGGCAGTAGTAGACGCGGTTACTGGAGCAGCTACCTACTGGTGCAACACTCTGTCGGAGCTCATTGAGGTGGAGACTCCCCTCAAGGATATTCAGGAGAGAATTAAGGCTTTGAGAATTGCTACCTCCTTCATCTGTGACGTGAATATGCAGATAATTCACATAAATGCAAAGGCTTCTGGCTTTGCGGTCCTAGCCCGCCGGGCTCTCTGGTTGAAGTCTTGGTCTTCGGATATGACTTCTAAATCCAGGCTCCTTTCTCTTCCTTTCAAGGGGAAGATTTTATTCGGTCCAGGGCTGGACTCCATTATTTCTTCGGTTACCGGAGGGAAAGGTGCTTCCCTACCACTGTCTGGCAACTGTCTAATTTTCGTTCTAACAAATCACAACGACAGCAATCTTCCTCCAAGTCCGAGCAGCCCAAGAGTACTTGGAAGCCAGGTCAGTCCTGGAATAAGTCCAAACAGACCAAGAAGCCCGCCGAGAACAAATCAGCATGAAGGGGTGGCCCCCGATCGGGATCGGATCGAGTAGGAGGCAGACTGTCCTTTTTTTTCAGACGCTTGGTTCCAGGATGTACAGGATCCTTGGGTCCTGAAGGTGGTTTTTCAGGGATGCAGGATAGGATTCAAGTCTCATCCACCCAGGGGCAGATTCTTTCTCTCCAGTCTGTCTAGAAGACCAGAAAAGAGGGCTGCCTTCTTAGATTGCGTACGGAATCTCTCCTCTCTAGGAGTAATTGTCCCGGTACCTACAGCAGAAAGAGGTTTGGGGTTTCATTCAAACCTTTTCATGGTTCCAAAGAAGGAGGAATTTTTGTCCAATGCTAGACCTAAGGTGCCTAAACAAGTTTGTGAGTGTTCCCTCTTTCAAGATAGAGACAATACAGTCAATCCTTCCTCTGGTTCAGGAAGGACAGTTTATGACCACAATAGACCTGAAGGATGCATACCTTCACATCCCGATACACAGGGGATATTTTCAGTTCCTGAAGTTTGCTTTTCTGGACCAGCACTTCCAGTTCATAGCTCTTCCGTTTGAAGGTTCTGGGAGCTCTTCTAGCCATTGCCAGAACACAAGGTATTATAGTAGCGCCTTACCTGGACGATATCTTGGTACAGGCACCATATTTTCGTCTAGCGGAAGAACATTCAGAGTCCCTTCTCAATCTTCTTTGATCACATGGATGTAAGATAAACTTGGAAAAGAATTGTCTTACTCAAAATACAAGGGTGAACTTCCTGGGGACAATAATAGACTCCATATCCATGAGAATAATCCTCACAGATCAGAGACGTTGCAAGCCAACTTCTGCATGTCTTTCCCTCCAGATCTCCTTGAGGTGCTTAGTGGCTCAGTGTATGGAGGTGATTGGACTCATGGTGTCCTGTATGGACATCGTTCCTTTTGCAAGATTCCATCTCAGACCCGTACAACTATGCATGTTGAGACAATAGAATGGCGACCATTCGGATCTCTCTCTACAGATCATGATGGACAACCTGTCGAGAGACTGGCTCTGTTGGTGGCTCTGTCCAGATCATCTGTCCCATTCTGAAACTGAATTTATATTGGCTATTCAAATCAGCCAATAGAATTTTAGTAGCTCTCATCCTATTGGCTGATTTGAATTTGAAGAATCAAATCAGCCAATAGGAATTCAAGGGATGCCATCTTTAATCTCGTACCTTGAATTTACTATCCAGTGTATGGTGACGATCGTACGAAGAGGATCCTCCACGCTCCATGGCTCCACGATCGCCGATCTTCAGTTCCAGGGTCTCCGGCTCCATTCTGGATTGTTCCTTGAAGAAGAAAGAAGAGGTCACCGCTTGGAAGAAGACTTCACCGCATGGGACAGGATCTTCTCCGCCGGACTGAGTACCAACCTGGGGTTAGACTTAGGTTTTTTTTGTTTTTTTTTTAGATTAGTGTGGGCATTTTGTAAAAGAGCTAATTTTGGTTTTTTATTTTCTGTAATATTAGATTTTTTTTATTTTCTGTAATTTTAGATTAATTTAAAGTTCAGTTTAATTTTTTAATTTTGGGGGGGTTAGACTTAAGTTTTGTTGTTGTTGTTGTTGTTGTTTTTTTGATTAGGGATGGGCAGCAAAAGAGCTGAATGCCCTTTTAAGGGCAATGCCCATACAAATACCCTTTTCAGGGCAATGGATACTTTTAGGTTTTTTACTGTTGGGTTTATTTATTTTGGGGAGTTTGGTGGGTTTTACTGTTAGGGGGACTTAGAATTTTTGGTAACTGCAAAAGTGCTGTTTAACTAATGGCAATGCCCTACAAAAAGCCCTTTTAAGGGCTATTGGTAGTTAAGGGGTGTTTTTATTTTGGGGGGGCTCTTTTATTTTCTTAGGGATTAGGTTTTTTATTTTTGATAATTTTGTTTATTTTTTTTCTGTAGTTCAATGTTTTTATTTTTTTATTAACAACACATAGACTGCCCTCTGGGCAGGCTTACCAACTAGTTGAACTATAAAGCCAGAATGATTGGGCAGCACTGCCCTAAATGTAAAATTGTAGGATATGTGGTCTATTCACCTAAGATTTGTCAAGTCCAATGTTAAAACATTCTACTAAAAGCAATTAAAGGGATATGAAACCCAAAAATGTTCTTTTGTGATTTAGACAGCACACCATTTTTAAGAAGTTTCCAATTTATTTCTATTATCAAATGTGCTTTGTTCCCATGATATTCTGTCTTGAAGAGATACCTAGGTAGGCATCTGGAGCACTACATGGCAGGAAATACTTCTGCCATATGGTGTTCTTCCAAATGGATAACATTCTTGCAAAACTGCTGCCTTTATAGTGCTCCAGAAATGAGCCGGCTCCTAAGCATACATCTCTGCTTTTCAACAAAAGATACCAAGAGAACATACAACAATTGATAATAGAAGTAAATTAAAAAGTTGTTTAAAATCACATTCTCTTTCTGAATAATAAAAGACAAATTTTGGCTTTCATATCCCTTTTAATAACAAAAGGTAAGGTGTTAAATTAAAACTGATGAATTAAACTCTATCTAGAATATCTCTATCATTCCTGCTCTGAAAATTGATCCTGTGGCACAACTGCTACCAAAGTATCATGTAGGGCTGCACAAGTTGATTTGCTCAGAGATTCACAACTTTTTTGTGCCAAGAGAATATGAATATAGTGGGAGTCAGCAACCAATTGATTTCAAATATTGTGAATTTGAGTATATTAGACTTTATTACAAATGAATATTGCACAAATCACACTGAGCAGAAGGACTAATCAGGTGGAATGTGGCAGGGGACCAACACACTTTGTACTATTGGCAAAACTATGTTGGGTTCACACTCAATCTTATCTGCATTATAACACAGTTGTCCTGCCAGATACTGGAAAAACATGCACAGGATTGCAGGACCATAAACTTATATTAATGACCCATGTGCTCTCAAAGGTTGTACAATAGATAACATTTTTGGCCAAGATAAAACATTAAGCAGTTCGTTATGGATAGATACACATCTATTTAAAGGGACAGTCTGCGGCAACATTTTTACCAGTTTTGCATAACCAACACAGTTATATTAATACACTTTTTACTTCTGTGATTACCTTGCATGCAGAATGCCCCGTTTTTTCAATTCTTTTGACAGACTTACATTTAGCCAATCAGTGCCCTCTCATTATTAACTCCACAGGCGTTAGCACAATGTTATCTATATTGGACACATGAACTAATGCTGTCTAGCTGTGAAAAACTGTCAAATGCATTCAGATAAGAGGCAGCCTTTAAGGGCTTATAAATTAGCATATGAGCCTACCTAGGTTTAGCTTTCAACTAAGAATACCAAGAGAACAAAACAAATTTGATGATAAAAAATAAATTGGAAAGTTGTTTAAAATTGCATGCCCTATCTGAATCATGAAAGTTTTATTTTGACTAGACTGTCCCTTTAAGCTGAAATTTTACTTGCTGCAACATTCTAGATCTTGGTCCTTGTCGAGCCTCCAATTCCTGTCTAATCTCTTTTTATTTAAAGTACATTACACTTTAAATTAAATCTCCATGAAATGGGTCGGTAATCCATAGAAAAAATACATAAAAAAAAAACAACTTTCCATAATTACTAATTTTGCCCACGTTTCCTGTACTTGACATCTTCATTTTCCCCAGAGAGGCTGGAGTGGACCCTGCAAAATGCTATAAAATGATTCCTTGACCAGTGCGTGATCTCATTTATATCTGTCTGTAGCTGTCCACATTAAAGGATATAGATAAATATTCTTCAGCCTTCTCAAGGTTTATGTTCCTCATTGTTCTGAAAAGGCAAATCAGTACTGTCAATCTCTCTTTCTATTTATCTAAATATACATACATAATGTACATACATGACTTTAATGTCTCTAAGCTTATTTTAGAGCTGGCACGTCAGTACAGAAAGCATAGATAGTTGTGACTATTGTGATGATTTGCTTATTTTTATTTCCATTTATAAATATTGCATTACTATTATATTCTCATTGTGTACCTTGTCTCGCTTTTTCCAGACTCTCTAAAGAAGGAATATACCTTAAGGCGTTACACATAAATGGTTTAAGATTTAACAAACAAAATATAGACTATGTGTATTTGTCTAAGCCATAATTTAAATTAAATTCAGTCAACAATCATTTTGTTTCATTTGAAAAGAAAATCATGCGCGTAATGTTTCTGAAAAGTAATGAGTCTTTTGTATTTGCTTAGTCTCTCAGAGCTCAATACAAACTAAAACCTTAGAAGTGTGATTAGTGATACACAGAGGCATTCAGACAGTGCAAGTCTGCAGTTTTAATCTTACTGTTTGGGAGAGTTTCTCCAGATGTTCAGATATCTTCTATTTTTAATCTTCATGGATTTAGTCTGTAGTAATTTAGATATTTCCTTTGAATGCATTTATTATGCCCAAATGTTTTAATGTAAGATTCAAAACTCTCAAAATATAAATTTGTTGAAAACTTGAATTATCTGTTTAAAGGGACAGTCTAGTCAAAATTAAACTTTCATGATTCAGATAGGGCATGCAATTGTAAATAACTTTCCAATTAACTTTTATCATCAAATTTGCTTTGTTCCCTTAGTGGTATTTATTTTTTTATTTTTGTGTTTGTTCTTTTCCAAAGACAAGAAACAAACAGAATAAATCCAAGTTACAACATCTTCACATGTGGGCGTACCCACTCTACATTTACCCAAAAACAATTTACCAGATATAGGGTACATACAATAGAGACCATTAAATTGGAGGTTATAGTCAGCATTGAAGTGTTTCTTATACAAGAGGGGAGGTTAGCAAACCCTCGCAACATCTTCCATCTAATGTCCATTTGATAACCAAATATTGGTTGAGGTCTGGCCCCCTCTGCAATGATAAGTGTGGTTAACTTGGGTAAAAATACCAATGGGAGAATGCAAAGGGAGAGGGGGGGGGGGATAGGGAGGGGATGAGGGGAGAAGGGGGAAAGAACAAAAGGGATAACAAGCATAACATGTAACATCCCAGGTTGTGTAAACAATCTACAACAGTTTTGACATGTGGATAAATTCCAGTTTCCAGTAAAGCATCTGTACCTATATCACAGTCCAGTCTCCCGTCCCCAGTTTTGATTCTCCAATCTCTAGCTGTCCCTCACCAGTTTCAACTTATAGAGCGCCAGTGTATTGTTCCCACAGAAACATCATATCATGGTAGAGGGTCATTTGCCCACTTTTAACATAGTGGAATCTTTCTAGAACTAGGGTGTTCTGAGCTAGGGTAATCCAATTGGAGATAGTCAGGACCTGAGGTTGTTTCCAAAAAGAGTGAATCATGCGTTTAGCGGTGTTTATTAATACCTGATATAGACTTTTCCTGATCTTACATGGGATATCCGAAAGTGCATTAAACAATATTCTCTCAGGGGATAGGGCCAGTTGGGCTCCAATGACTTTACACGTTTGTTCATGTATTTGGGTCTAGAAGGGACGTATAACCTCGCAGCTCCACCATATATGGTACATAGTGCCCCTCTGCCCACACCCCCTCCAACACCTGTCACTAGCACCTTCAAACGTGTTTTAATTTGCTAGGGGTCAGGTACCATCTAGTGATAAGCTTTGTATTAGTTTCTAAAGCTGTGGCAGAGTTCGCTGATTAGGCTGTCTCCCTGAACCACCCCGACCATTGCTTATGTGATACCGTTCTATTCATGTCTTTTTCCCATTGGAGGGTATAGTTAGGTTTACTTGGGTAGTGGGATTTGAGGAGGTCCCTATACATTAAGGATATCACTTTTAAGGGGGGCTTGCGATAGACAGTATGTTTCAAATACAGTAGGTCGTCTCAGCATGTCATTTTTTGATTTGTATGTGGTGAGGAAGTGCTTTACTTGATGGTAAAATAACCAATAATTAAATTGATGTGTACCCTTTTCTATCCTTGGTGGTATTTTTGAAAAGCTAAACCTAGGTAGGCTCAAACTGAATTCTAAACCATTGAAAAACGCCTCTTAGCTCAGACCATTTTGAAAGTTTTTCACAGTTAGACAGTACTAGTTCATGTGTGTCATATAGATAACATTGTGCTCACCCCCGTGGAGTTATTTAGGATTATACACTGGTTAGCTAAACTGCATGTCTGTCAAAAGCACTGAGATAAGGGGGCAGTCTACAGAGGCTTAGATACAAGGTAATCACAGAGGTAAGAAGTATATTAATATAAACGTGTTGGTTATGCAAAACTGGGGAATGGGTAATGAAGGGATTATCTTTTTAAACAATAAAAATTCTAGTGTAGACTGTCCCTTTAACTACTGACTAGAATATGAAATACTTTGTATGGCTCTGCCTATACATATTATTAAACATGTTAGAAAAACTAGAGTGGAGGGAAGAGTATAAACTGTTAGGTATAGATGAGTAAAAGGAGACTACATCTATTGTTCACACAAATGGTCTAATGGGTTTGAGAGAAATGCTGAAATATACACATTGTATGATCCGTTGTTTATTGAATATCTGAGGGATACAGCGATATTTTTGTTGACCCATAATTATATTGTTTTTGAGGTTTGCTTTCACCTTCAGAAGCAGGGTACTGCAACGGGGGCTAAATTTCCCCCCTCATATGCAAATTTATATCTGGATTTTTTTGAAATGGAAAAGATATTCAACTCACATATTCCTTTTGGAGATAACGTTCTTTACACGTTTCATTGATGACATCCTTATTGTTTGGAAAGGGCGATGAGCCAAATATAGATTCCTTTGTGAATTATCTGAATAAATTGAGTAATTTACATACCACTGTTCAAAAAAGGATGTCATATACTTAAATTTAAAGGGACAGTCAACTTCAAGAAATGTATTTTTTAAAAAGATAGATATTCCCTTTTATTACCCATTCCCCAGTTTTGCATAGTCAACATGGTTATATTAATATACTTTTAACCTTGGTGATTACCTTGTATCTAAACCTCTTATGACAGCCCCCTGATCACATGGCTTTTTTTAATTATCTCTTGAATTGCATTTTATCCAATTAGGGCAGTGCCAGCCACAACTCCACGAGAGAGAGCACAATGTTATCTATATGGCTCACATGGATTAGCAGTCTCTTGTTGTTAAAAGCTAATACAAAAGCATGTGATAAGAGGCTGTCTATAGTGGCTTAGGAACAGGCAGACATTTAGAGGTTTACATGTTGGTTGTGCAAAGCTGGGGAATGGGTAGTAAAGGTGTTATATATCTTTTTAAACAATAACAATGTTGGGGTTGACTGTCCCTTTAAAGATGTTGGTAGATAGAATAAGATATTTTTTTTTTTTTTTTTTACAGAGGTCAGATTTCGGTCATCCTAAGCATTTAAAAAATGCAATACCAAAAGGACAGTTTATTAGAATTTGCAGGAATTGTACTGAGAAGGAAGAATATCTCCTGCATGCAGAAGATCTTAAAAGATAGATTGGTGGATAGAGGATATAGTAAAGTAGCATTAGAAAAAACATTACTTGAGGTACTAGATATGAATCGTGATGATCTATTGAAGGATTAGAGAAGGAAATTTAAATCCAATGGTGAAACAGTTTTAACTTTTTCCACTCAATACAGCATACATTTTGGTAAACTTATGTGATGACATTAGGTAATATCATCCCGTACTGGAGAAAGATCCAAAATTATATAACATTATTAAACAATGAGATTTGTGTCTAGGGGAGCAAAACCTTTAGGAAATATTTTAAGGAGAGATTTTTCAGCAAAACAAAAAATCAATTCAAAATCTAAGTGGCTGTCTAAAAAAAAACAGGGAGTTTTAAGTGTGGAGGACATCCGTGTAAATGTTGTCAACATATCAAAGTTGGTAAAAAGTTCAGTTCCACAGCAACGGGTTCATCTTTTGAAATAAGAAATTGTGTGACTCAATACGTAATACGACATATGCTGTTTATTTAATAACTCGTGGGGAATGTTTTTGTCAGTATAATGGACGTACTATACACCCAGTAAAAGACCATATACATGAGCACTTGTTGTCTTTGGAACTGGGATATCCCAAGACCCCAATAGCAAAACTTTTTGCTATACGTAGACCAGAGGGTATTTGGAGTAAGGAAACGGTAAGCTATGTACAATTATTATCAAAATTCCAAGTAGTAGATCAAATACATAAGAGAATTATTGGAGGTGATAGACAGCCCATCTTTAACAATAAAGAAGTATTCTATATATATAATTTCAAAACAGGGAAATCTAGAGGTATGAGATTTCAGACATTAAAGGGACATGAAACCCACATTTCTTCTATAAGATACGACGAGTCCACGGATTCATCCTTTACTTGTGGGATATTATCCTCCTGCTAACAGGAAGTGGCAAAGAGCACCACAGCAGAGCTGTCTATATAGCTCCTCCCTTGACTCCACCCCCCAGTCATTCTCTTTGCCTACTCTAAGTAATAGGAAGGGTAAAGTGAAAGAGGTGATAAAATGTTAGTTTTTATTTTCTTCAAGCAAGAGTTTTTTATTTTAAATGGTACCGGTGTGTGTGCTATTTTCTCCCAGGCAGCAGACTGATGAAGACTTCTGCCTGGAGGCTGATGATCTTAACAGTTGTTACTAAGATCCAGAGTAGTTCCCACAGAATGGCTGGTGAGTACTTAAGAAACTTCAGTGTGAGGAACGTTTTTCATGCTATAAGCAGTGAGGTATGTTCAGTAATTTTTTTCTGGAGAGACTGTGTTATTTCAGAATTGGCTGACAGTATCCCCATGAGGGAAAGGGTAAGCAGTAATCCTAAAGTATAAACAGGGGTATTACTGGACTTACATATTGGGCTATAAAAAAATGGTTGACACTGATGTTATGATGTTTGTGGGCAAACGTTTTCATGATTGGGAGTTAACCTCTTAAGGACATATGACGGATATTTTCCGTCATAAAACCATTGAGCAAACTGAAAGCTGTGTCCTTAAAGGGTTAAAGATTACATTTTTGATGACAGACGTTTTTCTACTTTATTGAGGTATAGAGGGTACACATGACTTCACTTATGGGTATATGAACCCACATGGCTATGTTTTAGACCTCTCTGGTGCGGTTATTTTAGGCTGTGAGACATCGAGTGAGATGGGCGGTTCCTATTTTCGCCTTTTGCGCCGTTTTTCCCAGACAAGCAGCAAGATCCAACTCCGGTGGGCCTTTCAGAGACAATTTGGGCCTAATCGAAGGTTTAATCCGATTTTACAGACCCCTGAGGACAGGTAGGCGCCACAGCAGGGCTGTGGCGAGGTGCAGGGTGTGTTTTTATTTGGAGTTAACGTTTTATAGCACAACGTTTTTTTGGTAAGGGTTAAGTATTCCTTTCCTTGTGGGGCAAACTTAGCTGACAAGCTGGGATGCTTTTATCATAAAATTGTGTTAATTTTATCGTTTTAAAGCAGTTTTGGAAAAATTGTATGCTTTTTTTCTCTTAAAGGCTCAGTACCGTTTTTTTTTTCTTCAGATTATTATTTTTTCACTAAATAAAGTGTTTTCAAGCCTGTTTGTGGTCATTACTAGCCTGTTTAACATGTCTGACATTGAGGAAAGCCAATGTTCCATGTGTTTAGAAGCCATTGTGGAACCCCCATTTAAAATGTGTCCCTCATGTACTGAAAGGGCCTTACATTGCAAAGAACATATTTTAGCTGATAAACGTATGTCTCAGGATGATTCTCAGTCAGAAGAGAATCGGGTTACGCCAAGTACTTCTAGTGCGTCTAACAATATCACGACTGTAGCATATATCAATCATCAAGGGGGAACAAAGAGTTCTCTAGCGATGATAGAGGTTTCCAAAATCATTCGACGGGCAGAGACTCATTCAGGGTCCGTTCCAACATCCAAATCAAGTTTCTCTACGGCTGACTGCCTGGAGATTGAACGCTTGATTTTATCTAAGCGGGGATTCTCTGAGTCGTCATAGATACCTTGATTCAGGCTCGAAAGCCTGTCACTAGGAAAATGTATCATAAGATATGGCGTAAATATCTTTATCGGTGCGAATCCAAAGGCTACTCATGGAGTAAGATCAGGATTCCTAGGATTTTGTCCTTTCTCCAAGAAGGATTGGAGAAGGGGTTATCAGCTAGTTCCTTAAAGGGACAGATTTCGGCTTTGCCAATCTTACTGCACAAGCGTCTGGCAGATGTCCCAGACGTTCAGTCGTTTTGTCAGGCTTTGGTTAGAATTAAGCCTGTGTTTAAACCTGTTGCTCCGCCATGGAGTTTTAATTTAGTTCTTAAAGTTCTTCAAGGGGTTCCGTTTGAACCTATGCATTCCATGGATATTAAACTTCTATCTTGGAAAGTTCTGTTTTTAGTTGCTATCTCTTCTGCTCGAAGAGTTTCTGAGCTATCTGCATTACAATGCGACTCGCCTTATCTTATATTCCATTCTGATAAGGTGGTTTTGTGTACCAATCCTGGATTTCTTCCTAAGGTTGTTTCTAATAAGAATATTAATCAGGAAATTGTTGTTCCTTCTCTGTGTCCTAACCCTTCTTCTAAGAAGGAGCGTCTGCTACATAACTTGGACGTGGTTCGTGACTTGAAGTTTTACTTGCAAGCGACCAAGGATTTCCGTCAAACATCTTCTCTGTTTGTTGTCTATTCTGGAAAGCGTAGAGGTCAAAAAGCTACGGTTACCTCTCTTTCTTTTTGGCTTAAAAGCATCATCCGTTTGGCATATGAGACTGCTGGACAGCAGCCTCCTGAAAGGATTACAGCTCATTCTACTAGAGCGGTGGCTACCACATGGGCTTTTAAAAATGATGCTTCTGTTGAACAGATTTGTAAGGCTGTGACTTGGTCTTCCCTTCATACCTTTTCCAAATTTTCCAAATTTGATACTTTTTCTTCTTCGGAGGCTATTTTTGGGAGAAAAGTTCTTCAAGCAGTGGTGCCTTATGTTTAGGTATCTGTCCCTCCCGTTCATCCGTGTCCTGTAGCTTTGGTATTGTATCCCACAAGTAAAGGATGAATCCGTGGACTCGTCGTATCTTATAGAAGAAAAGTAAATTTATGCTTACCTGATAAATTGATTTCTTCTATGATACGACGAGTCCACGGCCCGCCCTGTCAATTTAAGACAGATTATATTTTTGGATTTAAAACTTCAGTCACCTCTGCACCATTTAGTTTCTCCTTTTTCTTCCTATACCTTCGGTCGAATGACTGGGGAGTGGAGTCAAGGGAGGAGCTATATAGACAGCTCTGCTGTGGTGCTCTTTGCCACTTCCTGTTAGCAGGAGGATAATATCCCACAAGTAAAGGATGAATCCGTGGACTCGTTGTATCATAGAAGAAATAAATTTATCAGATAAGCATACATTTACTTTTTTTCTTTCATGATTTAGAAAGAGTGTGCAATTTTAAACAACTTTCTAATTTACTTCTATTATCTAGTTTGCTTCATTCTTTTGATATCCTTTGCTGAAAAGCATATCTGATGATTGGTTGCTGCTCATAGATGCCTCATATGATTGGCTCACCCATGTGCATTACTATTTCTTCAACAAAAGATATCTAAATAATGAAGCCAATTAGATAATAGAAGCAAATTGGAATGTTGTTTTAAATTGTATTCTCTACCTTAATCATGAAAGAAATGTTTTTGGTTTAGTGTCCCTTTAAGTTGTATATAGAGTGATTTAGGGAAATAGATGGCATTAGTGTGGTTTTTACATTATTCAGTATTGAGGCATTAAAGTTGCACAAATATACTTCTATATTAAACAAAGAGTACTGTTTAAAATCCCCTTTTTCTTCTGTGTAATAATAAGACATAATAATGTCTGCCAAAATAATAAGATAGCATGATGGTACGCAATGAAAGGTTCTTGGATTTCATCAAATATTAAATATTGAATTCTTACTGCTGAATATGAGATGGAGATAAGATAAACAATTATATGTACTTAGTACTATTTACTTTGATGTTGGTTTTAAATATATCATGTTTTTTCTATGATAATAATTTCATTTTTAATAGATATGTATAATTATGTATCAGAGATTGTTACTGAAAGAGTTAACAGAAAGAGGGGTATATAGCGTTAATTGATTTGACTATTTAAGTAGCATGGGGACACAGCTGTGTATCCCTGACGAAGTGCCAAACAGACAGCAAACACATTGGATGAGAAGCTAATAGTTTGGCTGAAATGGTGACGGTGGCTGAAACATTTTGCTCGGACTGTCTCTGTCTATATTGAATGTTGATGTTGGTTCTGCCTAGTATTGGAAATCTCACGGTTTCTACTTTTACTGCTTGATGAGGACAGCCTAAGGAATTAATCATTATCACTGTGTCTGCATATCTATCTATCATCTATCTAATCAATCTATCTATCTAATCTATCTATCTATCTATCTATCTATCTATCTATCTATCTCTTATGCATACTATGAATACTGAACACATCTAGCTGCTCAATGTGTTGCCTGGCTGTAATATATTGAACATTTCACAGTTTCAATTGTTTCACAAATATAAAAGTAAATGGAGTTTGTTTCTCACCTAGGGCCGGATGTTGTAAGCATCGTCACAATAGCGCTTTATATAAAAGTTTCTGCATTGCAATAAAGATTGCAGGTGACATGTTCTAAAGGGATGAAATCACTGTCAGAAGGTAATTTCTCCGAGAGGCGTTTTACTGTGGAAGCTGATGGTTCTTTGCCACTGGCGTAATGTTAAAGCAGTATCGCCATATGCAGCGAAGGGGATCCATTTAAATAGTATTGAATGACAATACAATTTACATGTGTGAACCCAAACTAAACCTCTTTTGTTACAATATAATAGTGAAACTAGTACATGAATAATAAGCATATATGAGCGGGGGTTTGCGGGTATATTATATAAATCTGGTATATCTCACTATACAGCGCTTTGTAGAGCTAAAGTTAAAGCTCCAAGGATTTTTAAATAGTGCTGTAATCATTGTGAGATTTACTGGCACCATTTTGTTATGCTTAGTTTACTCTGTTTACAGCATTACAGTGCAATCTGTGTCTCAGTGCTATAGTCTGGCACATTTTACTACAGTCATTTTTACTATTTTACAGGTACAGTATTTATTGAATACTGTGCTGTGCTAGTGTTAAACTAAACATAGCACTATTACACCCCTAATATATGTTAGTTCAAACAAGTTTTTAAAGGGATACTGAAACCAATTTTTTTCTTTCGTGATTCAGATAGAGCATGCAATTTTAAGCAACTTTCTAATTACTCCTATTATCAAATTTTCTTCATTCTCTTGGTATCTTTATTTGAAAAACAAGAATGTAAGTTTAGATGCCGGCCCATTTTTGGTGAACAACCTGTGTTGTTCTTGCTGATTGGTGGATAAATTCACCCACGAATAAACAAGTGCTGTCCTGGGTCTGAACCAAAAATTGGGTAGCTCCTTAACTTAGATGCCTTCTTCTTCAAATAAACCGCTAGATTTAGAGTTCTGCGTTAGCCGTCAAAACCAGCATTAGGGGCTCCTAACGCTGGTTTTGGCCGCCCGCTGGTATTTAGAGTCAGTCAGGAAAGGGTCTAACGCTCACTTTGCAGCCGCGACTTTTCCATACCGCAGATCCCCCTACGCCATTTGCGTATCCTATCTTTTCAATGGGATCTTTCTAACGCTGGTATTTAGAGTCTTGGCTGAAGTGAGCGTTAGAACTATAACGACAAAACTCCAGCCGCAGAAAAAAGCCAGGAGTTAAGAGCTTTCTGGGCTAACGCCGGTTCATAAAGCTCTTAACTACTGTACTCTAAAGTACACTAACACCCATAAACTACCTATGTACCCCTAAACCGAGGCCCCCCCCACATCGCCGCCACTCTATTAAATTTTTTTAACCCCTAATCTGCCGACCGGGCACCGCCGCAACCTACGTTATTCCTATGTACCCCTAATCTGCTGCCCCTAACGCCGCCAACCCCTATATTATATTTATTAACCCCTAATCTGCCGCCCCCAACGTCGCCGCCACTTACCTACAATTATTAACCCCTAATCTGCCGACCGGACCTCACCGCTACTATAATAAAGTTATTAACCCTTAATCCGCCTCACTCCCGCCTCAATAACCCTATAATAAATAGTATTAACCCCTAATCTGCCCTCCCTAACATCAGCCAATCGGAATTCGAGGGACGCCATCTTGGATGACGTCATTTAAAGGAACCGTCATTCGTCGGGAAGTCGTCGGCAGGATGAAGATGGATCCGGAAGAAAGAAGATTGAAGATGCCGCTTGATAGAAGACTTCAGCCGGATGATGGACCTCTTCAGCCCGATGATGGACCTCTTCAGCCGGATGATGGATCTCTTCAGCCCCCGCTTGGGCTTGGATGAAGACTTCGGAGCCTCCTCTGGACGGATCGGTGATACCCGGCGTGGTGAAGATAAGGTAGGGAGATCTTCAGGGGCTTAGTGTTAGGTTTATTTAAGGGGGGTTTAGGTTAGATTAGGGGTATGTGGGTGGTGGGTTGTAATGTTGGGGGGGAGGTATTGTATATTTTTTTTTTCAGGCAAAAGAGCAGAATTCTTTGGGGCATGCCCCGCAAAAGGCCCTTTTAAGGGCTGGTAAGGTAAAAGAGCTTTTCTATTTGTATTTTAGAATAGGGTAGGGCATTTTTTTATTTTGGGGGGCTTTGTTATTTTATTAGGGGGCTTAGAGTAGGTGTAATTAGCATAAAATTTTAATATTTTTCTAATGTTTGTAAATTATTTTTTTATTTTTTGTAACTTAGTTCTTTTTTATTTTTTGTACTTTAGTTAGTTTATTTAATTGTATTTAATTGTAGGTATTTTATTTAATTAATTTATTGATAATGTAGTGTTAGGTTTAATTGTAACTTAGGTTAGGATTTATTTTACAGGTAATTTTGTAATTATTTTAACTAGGTAGCTATTAAATAGTTATTAACTATTTAATAGCTTTTGTACCTGGTTAAAATAAATACAAAGTTGCCTGTAAAATAAATATTAATCCTAAAATAGCTACAATATAATTATAATTTATATTGTAGCTATATTAGGGTTTATTTTACAGGTAAGTATTTAGCTTTAAATAGGAATAA